>NC_086070.1:10605000-10801221 GCF_948474715.1 Cydia amplana | reverse complement strand
GGTCCACATCGGGTCCCGTGAGGGCCTTGTAGAACCGCCCGTGTAGCACCTTACTCTCCCATGCCGCCTTGCGATTATTAATTATTATTATTATTTTACAGCAAAGACTAACCTAGTTTTTTATCACTTGGTTTAAAAAAAATCGCGCAGCTCTGTAATTCGCATGACTTAATTAAATTAGGAAAAAATCGATCGCCTCGAACGTAAAATCAGTTGACATTTATGTGACCTGTTCGGAATAAGTTTTACGGCGTAACGGTGTAAATTAAATTAAGTTAGTAGACTGGATCGCAGCTCTCTACAGCAAAGCAAACATAATCAGTCCTGGAAAACACGTGAAACCTTAAGGAATTACATACGGCCATCCCAACCCATTCATTCAACCTTTTCCCAAGTTACTAATCCTTTCCTTATTCGCTGAATTATTTTTCCTACATAAGACCATACGTACGTACGTCGGCAATTTCTTCTAAGTCTTAAAGCCGTTAACACCGGCTCTGAATTGGTTGCCGCCAAGTAAATGTTTGAACTACTTGTTTGAAAATTCTTGGCAGCGGCCAGGCCGTCGGTGAGGAGGGCCCTTTACGATGAAAAGGGGAAAGTTATATTAAAAGAGCTGAAAAGGAAAGCTTATGAATGAAGGCGTTAATCTGGAGCTTTTAGCAACTATATAAGCTACCCGACGCTGCTGGGTATCATATACCCGCTTTATTTAACTTATGATTTGGCAACTAGTTTTGTGAGCCGATTTAGTTCTTGAAAACTCTTTTGAGTATTGTGGATACAGACACAGAGGAGTAAAAATCATAGCGATTTACGAAATAATTATAGGTATATTGAATTAAGTTCATCATGCCTACTTGCTCATGAAGCATGATAGGTATTTAACTAAAATATAGCAAGAGTAATAATAGCCTAAGTAATAGTATAGTACTGAATAAGAAAAAGTAAATTTCTATTTACCTACTCTTGTTATTCATGGCTGTTCGCGGAATCAATTTGCTAAAATTTGCCGAAATGTAGCAGAAATCGTTTAGTATTAGTACGTCACAAAGAATAGATTTTTACGTGCTTCCGTAATATTTTTGAAAGGATCGCTTTATATATTTTTAGTTCCATATTAAAAAATAACATAACTTGGACTTTCCTACTTGACAAATTTCTGACCAACTGATACTTATTGGCCGTTGAAGATGGACATCCTCACTCGCAAGTGCTGTGCCAGACAAATGAGACTCGTGTGTTGCGCAATCGTAATTGTGATGAATCCCGAAATTTAATTTCCGTCTCACGTTATTGCTCCAATTGCTACTACATCTAAGACTAGACGTCCGACACCTACGCACATTAGGGTTGTCACTAGTAGGTACAATTTACGATATATTTGTTAATAGGTAATTAATTTTTTTCTTAATTTACTGTACTTTATATTGTTTTGTCGTAGGTATATACCCTTTGCCCTGTACATAAAAATTGTAAAAATCCTTCACCAATACCTACTAATTATTGCATCGTGTAAATTATAATATCAATTGAAATGTTCAAAGTCCTCAAAACACTTTTACACAACTTACATAACATCATCATTTTTATTTAACCGCACTATTCATATTAGGTATTAGCTAACTTATATGCTATTACATTTATGACTAAACGATCATTCATTATTCACTAAAACTATATTTTATAACAGCACAAATTAGTAAACAACCCTAGCCCTGATAATCTAGGTCACTAGACAAACTCGAACCCAGACAGAGCGCTAGACTTAACCGGAAATGTCAAAGAGGATAAGTAACAATGCAATCCTTTGTTTGGTTTCAGTATGAAAGTATGATTATTTACGGTTCGGAGTCCAATTCTAACTTACATTCCTATGTCAAAATGATATCATTTTGTTAAAGGTGTCATTCGCCCAAGGGTCTCGTTCACGCCAATACAAATGTACAAACAAAAGTACAAGAAAAATGCACCCGCGAATGATAAATGATATCGTTTTGATTTCGGAATGCAAGTTCCAATTAGCCTCTTGGACTTTTAAGTGTTTATAATCCGTGTTTTACACACGTAATAATAAATGTTGAGTTAAACAGTTTATACACTTAGGTACATTATACATGGTTGTGAACATACCTACATAGTAATTTATTTTCGACATCAATCTATATGTATTTAATGCGCCAGAAGCCTGCCGTATGAGCCGCCCAGGTGTTAATTGAAATAGCGACGTGAGCAGAATAGACGAGGCGGCGTGTCGTAAACGCAGGTCTACTAGTAGTTAGCGCTGTCTACAGCTCGAAGCACTTATCGGCATAAGTAATGGAATTTGAGTTATGTACAATACAATGCAAAGGGGGAGAATTGGCATTGTCGAGTACTTGAATAAGTATAATAGAAACATAAAAAGTGCATCAGAATTCTAGAAAACTTTAACCTAAAATTTAAACTGTCATGAGTCGTGAGTAATACTAACATTAGGTTTAGGAGAACCTAGGTCTCCGTTCTCAAGTACTAACAATACGTGACTAAAATATAAAATAAAAAACGACTAAACAACTTACCTACTTTCTTTCGTCACATATATGCTTTCATGAAACGAATTGTTTCAGCTAGTCTTCTTCTACAAATTCGCACTAGGTTGTACCCTGAATCCCTGATCCGATTGTCTGGCGCCTGTGTCGAGACTCGCTTATAATGTATTTAGGCTCGGGTACAGGTGACTGCGCAGCCCGCACCTCTTTAGTCTGGGGCTAATTATATTTGTGAGGGCGGCATGTTAATCCTTCATGGTAAAATATACAGGGTGACATTTAAGTCGTGATCAGTAATATATTTTTCTAACTACATAAACAACGAGCAATTTAATGCCCCTACTCTTACTAAAATCAGACAAGATTTTTTTAATTTTTTTGTTTACTTTTTGTCATTTATTTTGCTTGAAGGTAGGTAGTAGTGGCCGTGCAATCCATGTGATCGCGATCCTCAGCAATGGGGGGACGAGAAAGAAGAATGTAACAATTTTCACACGCAACACCGCAGTGCCATCTACATCAATGACATTTTCTCGGCGTTGTATGAGGGTTGTCAGTCTTTTCTATTTACTCAATTCTGATTATATCTAATGTGACGTTGTTGTAGTTGTCGCCTGGTAGCCTGTTCTTTTCTTTAACAAGTAGTAAGTATATGTATCATTTACAAGACGAAATTCTATGTAGGTAGACCCTATTGTCTGTCGCCTGTGTCGAGACTAGGTGATAATGCATTTAGGCTCGGGGACAGGTGAACACGCTACCCTTACATCTAGAGTCTAGGCTAGATTAACACACACTTAGGTACTTAATTGGTAAGGATGAGGAGGTTGTTGCCATTGCCGATTTTTTTTTGGTGACAAATTGGATATTAATTACACCAGACGCTTTAATAAATAAAAATAAGCGTTTCAACGTTTATACCTATCAACGGTGTAGGGATTAATTCGTAGTTAATAAATTTCTACCTATCATTTAGGAATTATGTATTAACTTAACTGTTTAGAGTCGGTGACACTTTTACCCTAACACCAAAAAACAAAATCAATGATGACATACGAATTAAAGCTTCATGTTACATCAACTCTTCACCTCGGACAATTACATGACACATTCTATTAACACGCGTCCGATGTAGCCTGTCATATCGCGCGGGTTGACAGCAAGCTATAATTAGGAAAATAGCATTAGCAACAAGCGAAGTCTTAGCACCGCCCACTGGATGCGAACCCCATAGCTGAAACCTGTTATTACAGCAAACGCATACCTATTTATTTTCAAAGGTTCACAGTTATGTAAGCTTATAATTAATGCAGACTATGATTCGTGCCTATCATACAACGGGACCTTTTTTGTGGAACTTGAGCGTTATTCAGATTCTATTTTTTTTATTGTATAGTTTGTTATTGTTATGATACGACTTTGATACGACTATTATTGTATCTTGCGCGAACCAATATTCGCGAGCGAGATTCCTTAAGACACGACTTCTAGTGCATTTCTAATAAACTCGAGAAATTGTATCATATTTAATATCAAAACTATTTAAAGATGAACGACATGACACATAGATTACAAGATTGAACAGCACCTTCTTTGTTTGGGCCTCAAAACAAAATGTCATAAATTATGTAAATATAATTTTATGAATTAGTTTATCTTAAAATATGTATGTAGAATTATTAACTTTCTCGTGTATGGTACTTTCCAACTAGTTCCATAATTCTGCGCTATGAAGTTGCGTTTTGCACTTCCAGCTAACACAATATGACGTAATAACTATTACTATCGGTTCAGACTGCGGCGAGTCTTCGCCCACGCCTGACTATTCCCGCGACTATATCCGTCTGTCTGTCACGCGTCTAATTGCACGGCTCCCTAAAACGGTTTAAAAATGGAATCGAATTAGCTGTTTTAGGAAGAGACGTTATTTTTATAGATGTTTGTTGTAATTCTGTCTGGACACTCTGGACTAAGTAAGGTTACTTGAAAGGTGTTAATGTTAGATCTTCCATGTAGAACTGTAACGTACCTAATATGAAATATGGTGCCTAAGTAATTGGAGTTAAAAAAAAAAATATATTAATAGATTTTTGTGAATTGTGCCAAATTTTTGAGCTTTTTCGGATACAGAAACCCTAACATTACGAAAAGCTCATTGTTATGAAATGATACGTATGTAGGTATATCGAAAACTGTCATAATGTACCTACGGTAAGTGTAATTACTAAGCCAAAGTTTTAATATTTTATAACTGCTAAATATGAGAATCAAACTTAAATAATTTAAAACCTATCTAAATATTTAAAACTAAAATCGACTTGCCTGATTCAGCAATGATGTAAAATTTGAAATGGAAATCCTACTTGTGTCTCAATATTATTCGATGAAGAGTTTACTTTACCATTTAATGTTTTAAAATCATATCTTCAAAACAAACTTGTGTTTCAAAGTTAAAGACGGCTAGTAAATATTAAAGGTGGAAGTCGGGGTGCAATATCCGTGATTGCACATTTCCGTTTCGGCCTCGACGCTCGGTGCTCGGCGCTCGGGTCTCGGCGAACGCTCATGAATTCGAAAATCACGGCTGGTGAGGTTTCTGTTTATGTGTTCATAAAAATTTATGACGGGAGTTGAGGATGAAGTCGTAAACGAACTGTGGATTTCGCGAATAAATAAGAAAATACACAGTATGGTTTAATGGTTCAAACTTTATTGTGGTTTCTTTTGCGTAAATTAAGTTCTCTAAAGTCATCTCGGACGGTTTCCGTACGCGCCTCGATTAGTCTCATGGTTCATTTTTCAGGTTTCGTACCCGACACTTGAAAATGCTAACCCTGAGGCGCTTTAGTAAAGCCTCCGCTGTTCGTTGTTCTGTCTGTCTTTTGTATTCTCGAGAACCACAATTGATATTTTCTCAGTATAATTCTTATTTCTTCTTCCACTATAACAACAAATAATAAAAGTAAAATTAATACAATTAGTACAAGAACCAAACGGTTTTCGATTTTGTTTTACCTCTTAGGGAATTTAATGTCCCATTTGTCACTTCAAACAAAAAATAGCACAGATGTTCCCTTCGCTACATTAGGAACTGCATTAAAAATACAGTCATCTGTAACGTGTTGCTAAAATATATGACAACAAGAAACAAATGCATCAAGTTAATTGAAAATATGATGAAATAAAATGTACTTTTTCTAGGGTGAGTGTATGCCTTTACCCCGCGGAGTAAAATGCGCATAAACATCTCAACGTGCATTAAAAATGTAAGTTGAACCCCTAGATACAACCCCGAGCAAATAAAAAATTGAAATAACATACCCAGAACATACCAATTTATAAAACATGGCGACATTTATATGGATGACTTGTGGTGCGTGCCTTAAATTTCGAACGGCGTTTGATTTTGTAGGTTTTCATCAGCTATCTATTTTATAAGCAGTACCTAATCTAGATAGATATTTTTACAGGCATTTTAAAACTCCCAACAAAAAGTCCATAGAGTCAGTGCGGAAAGAGAAGAGTCGTGGAATGTATGGGGCCCAATACATTCCACGACTCTTCTCTTTCCGAACAGACTCTATTAGAATGGGTTATCGTATACTAGGAGGCCGATTCGAACTTTATTATCATGGTATGGAATGGTTATGGATATATCATGATCTATCAGCTGTCAACAGTGACATTTAAATTGTCACTGGTAGCTATTAGGTATCATACATTTCACTCGGACGGTATTAAATAATTTGATATTATCTTGCTTTTGTAGTGGAGAACTATATTTGCAACTTGCATAATTTCGCTTTTAAACGAAGTACCTACTTATTTCACACTAAAGAAGACACTCATTCAACACTAAAGCTACGACTACGATCAAAAGTCGCCGACGCCGCATGTTGAGATTGAACGGCGCCGATCGGTGTCGGCGATGCACTTGTATTCACAATGAGTCTAGAGGAAGAATGCCGAGCACGGTGTTTGCAGCCGCAGTATCGACATTTTATGAGGCACGGACGCTATATAGTCATAAATGCATAGGTATACGGCTATCTCAGATTGTGAAATACATACATTGGAGCTTGACGTATAGTTGGAGACATGCCTGCTACCGTTGTGAATGAAGCACTCGAATTGCCCACGTTGTGGCACTTGGCGAACAGCCAATTGTTGACCCTATGAAAACGTTTTCCACTAAATACGACATGTTTTTGGTACCTGTGAATCATGCTTTACGGGAATATGGAAACGATTTCATCATTAAGACAATAAAAAAATATTGTAGTCTTATAGTAAGTAATACGTTTTGATAATCCGGAAAAAAAGACACAATATGGAAAATCAACGGCAAACTAATTACACTTGTTACCCGTCCGGTGGACAAATCCTGAACCGTCGGCTGACGGGTGACAGCAATCCCGTTTGAATCGGAATGCGGGGTCCAATCGAACGCCTGTCGCACCCTTGGCAAAAAGAGCTTAGCAATGGTGCTAAAAGAATGTTTAAAGAGATATACCATTTAAATTACTTTTTAGGATTGATTAAAATTGTTTAAATTTATTTCTGTAAACAACTTTTGTATCAACACAATAAAAGAAGTGAATATCGTTTTTAGAAACTATTATAGTTATGAAAAATACTACATAAACGTACGTAAATTTACCTTTATAATTTAGGTTTAAAGAAATTTATTTCTCAAAGAAATTTACATTTCGCTTAATGAGAAAATACATAAAATACAAGTATTTATCTTGAATTACAAGAGCATCAAAAGAGCAGTTTACATTAGTAGGTACTCACTATTTTATCTATAAAATAAAAACTAATATTAAATACATATTATAACTATGTATTAACTATTAACTAATAGTAACTAAGGTAATCATTCCTATAATGATGTTTAAGTGGGTATTCTGCAAAACGTAGGTAAAAGTTAACTTAAAATATTTAGATGACCACTGTTGCTAATCACGTTGGTGTAAATGTTATGGTGTGTTAATTTCAACCTTATAAACTAAGCATTAAAATTTACATTCCTAAAAAATGCATTTGACTGCATGAGCTTATCGCCCATTCCTTGTTGTCAGTCAATTTAAAAAAGTATTTAGTAGTACCATCGCGTTCCCCACTTAATTAACTTGTAGTTAATTGAACTCCATTAAATTAGGTTTCCTAAATATGATGTACACTAAACGACTGTCTACTGGACTTTAATCGTGTTATGTAAATATTCAAAGTGTCCGGGCGGCCCTCGCGGCGAGTCTGCGGCCGGCGACGTGACCCGCCTGCCAACCGCCCCAATGAAGACGCGTTATTTACTCCACTGACCCCTATAAAAAGAAATGTTTCTCCAGGATTGCGCCCCTTCCCCCCTCGGTTGATTCTTGAATTTTAAACAGTGCCACCAAACGCTTCTCCTACTGATTTCAGGATCGAAGGAGAATACTTAATGTGTGACGCGGACGTGTGACGAAACTACAATATTGAATTGTAAATGTGGACGTACGTCGTACTGGCTCACTCGGTGTTGGAACGACGGGATGTAAAGGACCGTATTGACGCTTTCACGAGAGATGAGAATTTCAAATATATGTACATTTATTTTACCTTTATAAGAGCCAGGCGTGGTTCATTCTGTATTTTACGTTGTACAGCTAAGTACATGGCATTGAACTAGTTTGGTTATTACAGTTGCGTTCAGGAAGCAAAATGTTTCAAGAAGTTTTTACATATTTACAAAAAATCTTAACAAGTAGAATTTTTTAATGCTGAGTGCTTTTCGTAAATTGTAAAGTTTGTAGTACATAGTCTATTTACGCTATCAAATGGAAACTCTATAAATACGTTAGAAATAAAACTGATCATTAATTTATCACCCACTCATATTATGACACATTATTTAACATATAAATGTAAGTCCATTTGAATGCATTAAAATTAGTGAATCGCTGTAGTGCTGCAATCTGTCAAAGGCAGTAGAGGGTTCATTTATAACGGGTAAGGGGTCCGATCCTTGTGGGGTTGCCGCGGAGTATACTCTGAATGCGCCGTGCACAGTTACCATTTATATTTGAATGCTAAGTTACTCGGATTTTATTGGACAGACTGGGATTTC
This sequence comes from Cydia amplana, assembly GCF_948474715.1. Classification (NCBI taxonomy): domain Eukaryota; kingdom Metazoa; phylum Arthropoda; class Insecta; order Lepidoptera; family Tortricidae; genus Cydia; species Cydia amplana. The sequence continues at coordinate 10,792,578 of NC_086070.1, read as the reverse complement.
TTTATCTAATATGAAACGTGATTTTAGTTTTGCTGGTATAATTTCCTGCTCAGAATTATTTCGATGTTTCGCTCACTATCCCAATAAATCAAAGTGAGATGTTTTCTTAGGTTACACGCTAGGTTTTTGAAAAAATGTTATTACTTAGATATTATTATTTATTATTTTATTTGATACACTAGCAGCTCTTGGAGCTGATGCGTGTACATCGAAGCACTTGTATTTTATTTTATTTTGCACTTTTTAAAGTTCTAAAATGTGTATCCAATCTATTTTTGAAAGTGTTGACTGATGGTGCACTAACAACAGTCTCTGGTAGAGAGTTCAACACATTTACCACACGATTTGGTAAGAAGTGTTTTCTAGGATTACTAGCAAACGGAGGTTTGACAAGTTTTTTGGAGTGTCCTCTTAACCTTACATTCTGGCATTCTTATATGTATTTAATTGTAAAACTAAAACCTACATTTATTAATTTCTGAATACAAATAGGTACTGACAAAATAAGGATAAAGCAATCATTAATCAAAGATCTCGTTAAAAGCATTTAAAACATTCAATACAGACAGTATCGCTTTAATAAATCACAGTCTAATCTCTAACCATTTGCATAGCGATTGATTGCATCGTTCGTATAATTGCGATCCAAATCAATAAAGCTTAGTGTTAACCGTTAATTTCGATTTTATTATTGTATTAATTGTAAAATACATTTAACCACGAGACTAATAACTGCAGGATAAAATAATCAAGAAAGCTGTTCATGAAATCTCGGCATAGAAAAAGAATGTGGGGCCGACAGATATTGGCAAGGTGCGAAGTCGGTGGAGGGGGAAGTGGCGCTGATCGTTACAAACACAGGTAATCTTATGGAATGTCCGACATTAGTACTAGCGGCAGCCGCTTGAACTAATTTTACTCCATAAGATATAACGTAGAAAGTCCGACAAAATGAGGGCAGCACCAGTCGTGCACCTAGCGAATAGCAGTATGCTCTGAGGTGGGGCCCATTTCTGGGATGTTACTGGTCTTTATAATTATAACAAGTGTGGCGCCTCCTTAAACCTACGCTAAATGACAGTTGAAACGTAAACAAAATTATCCTTTCTTTGGAATACTAAGGTACGCCTCTGCAGTCTGATTGTATCTAATACCCGGGTTTACTTACAGTACGACGGCATCAGCTTGACACGTGGAGAATTATGATAAATATTGTTAAATCAACATAATTTACATCCTTCGAAATAAGTAGGTTTTGCCGTCAGTTTTATGAGTCGTAAAAGCATCGGCGTTGGCTTTCGCGGCGGGAATAAATATTTGTTGTAGTGTCCCGTTTTCGCAACTGAGCTTTCGCTCGGCATAACTGTTAAGTGAAATACTATATTATACGACTGTTTCCGAATAGGTGCCTGCTTGATGCACCAAATTAAGTAAGAGCATATAATATGTGTTAATTGAGAAAACGAGGTATAAAACTAATGTTTCGCTCTTTTGTTGAACGGTGACAACACCTTCATTTGATATTTAAGGTAATGATTAATGAATGTAAAATTAAAATAGCCCCGTTTTTCAGACACGTATTTGGGGGTTAATTCAAAAATATTTTCAATCATCCCCCAAATGTTACAATATTTTGATCGTATGTAGATATGCAATATGTATATTGATTCGATTAATTATCTACGTAATTTATTGTTGTTTTGTTTATTTATTTATCGTGTTTAAATTATGCAAGTACAACATTGAGTAAAGTGAAGTGCTGTTTGGACATCCATAGTCGAATTCATATTGTGTAAATCGTGACCAGGAGCAAGCCGGATAGCTAATTGTTGTTTATACTATTGCCGGACCGTGACAATAACTAGCTTGACCTATTGCGTCCTACGACTGTTATTCACATATCTTACCGGAGAAGTTGAATCAAACACACAGATAATCCAGTATTTTGTGCTCTATCAAGCGCAATGATTATATAATTGCTTGTTAGATTCTGTGCGGAAAGAGAAGAGTCGTGGAATGTATGGGGCCCAATACATTCCACGACTCTTCTCTTTCCGCACAGACTCTACGAGTATGTATCCCGAGAACCCAAGGTATTCCTAAGCTCTCGTCTCGCGTTCGCTCGGAAGGCTTTGGGAATAGATAGACGGTCTATTGTAGCCGATTGCAAACGGAGACTATTGCTGTACCCTTTAACTGTCATGAAGCTGGGCTAGAGGCGTGAACGTGACTGTCTAAAGTTTTATTGGCATCTTAATTGGCGTACCTAACTGGACATTGTTGTTGAAGTGCCAATGGAAACCCAATATTACCTAGTGAGTTAAATGTCAACTTGGTTTTGTAACTGTATGTTGGTCCCAGATATTATATGTGTTAAGTAACTAAATAAATAGGTACTACATGATATTACTGACAAGGAATGAAGAGCTATAAAAGCTTCAAAATAACTAAGATTATAAATACTGTGAAAGACAGATGGCTAATAAGTAATCAGAGATGACGTAAACTTTTTGTCCTGTCCAAAATTAAACAGTCAGCAAATGCCCCGATGCGGGATTTGTTTCGAGTCGTCCCTCGGAGACTAATGGACCGTCAGGAGTGCATCGCGACGCTAACGAATTCATCGCTCACTCGCCTTTTTATCGCCTTCTTGTTTACAGTTCTTCGTGCAACCGGGTTTGCGAAAGATTATTGTGAGCACAATTAATTAAATAGGTTACATTTGTAACTAACTTCATAAACAAAATGTCGACGTTTAAGTGATAAATGGTACGATATAACCAACTCCCTTGTATATTTTTCTACGCGATCACATTGGACATAGTGACGTGCTACGAGACATCGCGGCGCGAGATGCAAATATTTATTACTTAATTAAGTTCGGACAAACAGCCATATTCGAACTTTAAGATCATCAAATATTAGATATCTAGTTCAAAATCCGAATCGGGCCCAAAGCCTTGGCGAAAAATAGTAAGATTGACCACCGTCGTATCTTGCAATATCAGAATAATAAGTTGCAGATTCACATTAGCAAGCAACTTTCCTATTAGTTTTGGGCCATGTTTTTATTTACCGTATTCTTCACTTAAAATTTAGTAGAAGTTTTATACGGAACGTGAAAGACTTAAATCCTTTTCCATTCACACTACACTTGTCACCGCACTAATCCGCGCATTAAGGGATGAAGTATTGCGCGCTTAATCCAGTCCACCCTAATACGGCTGATTTCTTGAATATATTTCGCCCATTACTCAAGTCAGACTGCACTGCGCGACGATTCCTTGAATCTAAATTAAGAACTTTATTGATGAGAGAGGTTACGAGTTAGCATCAAGACTTAAGATTGAAATCGATTGCATAGATACCTACGTATTTAGTCCAGTCTATAATTACTTTGGCCAGCTTAAGCTAGGTACTTATTCTAAAAGAGATGGTGTTTTAGCATAATAATTTTTGGTTGTGCACAATAGTCATGCCATAGAGTCATAATATTGTGATCCTTTCAGCAGTAGGTATAGCATGTTAGTAATAACCTGTGAATTGACAATAATAACTATGCATAAATAGTAAATACTAGACTGTAGCATTTTCAGTCTCGTAACGGTTTAGTGACAATCCAGATGAAATCATAGGAAGTTAAATAAAACATGTGATACCAAAATAAAAGATCCTACGAATTCTGATAAACACCCGATAAGTCAAACACGTCCACCGCAATCAGAGTGTCACATGAAAGCGAAACCAATACCCACCGATATTAGTAACAAACAAGCAAAGGTCGCACACAAATCTGCGTAACACCGAAACAACTGTGGCGACGCGACCGCAGCGTTTGACCCAACGTTTGCCAAACGCTGCGAACTTTCACATTGTTTTGTATTAGTTACAATAACAGTTTGGTGTTTTGCATTATTTTAGGGAAGTGCTGCGTTGAACAGTCTTCGAAGTGGTTTCTAAACTTAACGCTGAGCGTTTGTTTTAGTAAACACGTTTCATCGTAGAATGTTTACAAAATATAAACAAGTACTCGAACGATCGAGGCAATTTCTGAGTTCAAGTTTTGTCAATTATGCGAGTTAAGTAATTATTAGAAAACACCTATGTTTTCCAATGAAATTGGCATGGTTTTTTTTGAATGTATACCTAACAAACATTCTTACATAAAATTTGATAGTTTCAAATTTTTAACACGTCAATATTTTGATACACGTTAATGTTTAGTTATGTTATGTATCAAAATAGTTTTACTAACAGAAACTTGTTTTATTTAGAAGTTACAGCACATATTTTGCGTGAAACATTCATTAAGTGTAGAAATTACCAAGTTACACAAAACATGGTCTTCAATGGTCAATTTTAGAAAATAGCTGATATCATGTTTCAATTTTCGTTTTGTATAAGTATAAATATTATTTTTTAAGATAAGTGTAGGGTTTTTGGTATTTAGCATACCTATTTAATTCGTTTTTAAAGTTACGGGTAGTTTGAAATAAGACCTAGCATACCTACTTAATAAGTTTTTAAAGTTAAGGGTAGTTTGAAATTGAAGACTGTTATTGGTTGGGTATAAAAAGAAAGACACTTGGCGGACAGCTCTCTTTGGTTGTTGAGTCCTGCTAGCGAACGGTTGTCATAAGACGAGATTATTGTGAATTGGAATAAGACAAGAAAATAAATGGATAAATATCTTCAAGGTGTTGTTATTTTTACACTTCAGAAGTGTGCAGAACGTAAGTACACGCCTACTGCTATTACTTATTGATTTAGTGAGATAACTGATAACATGACCCTTATTCTGAGCTTGGAGATAATTAATTAACTATACGAAATTCTAATGGATTACGTAAGAAATATGGTACTGGTAACATTTTTATTTAATTTAAATGAGTACCTGCATCATTTATTAATAATATTATGATGATTATGATTATAGGCTATCTAATTGCATATCAGTTAAACTTAGGTTAGTTTGACCCATAAATGTAATTAAATGGACATAATATCAATGTGTAATCATAAGAATATATGCGTCAGTTTGTCGAGAATTCAAAGTATTTAACCACCATGCCACCGACAGCTAGGCATAATAATGTTCAGTTAACAAAATCAAGTACACGTGTTCTTCTTAATAAATAGATACGTGACTGTAGTTATTAACTTCTTTGCTACTTACTTACCCACACACATGTGGGAATTAGGCAGAATATGTCAACACGTGGGTCTTGATATGTGTTGGCTGGAGTATTCAAGGGTGCCTTAATTTTCATTATTTCTTCACTACGGCGCATAGTTTCAGAGATAAATTGATATTTATGATTTATAACCAGGTCTCGCAATTTAATTGAAGATTTTGAGTTTTGATTTTGATCCTTAATGTTAAAATTTGTGGAATATAAGTAGATGGCTTACTATGCAAACGGGGCATTGAATTTTCAGTCATTTTTTTTGCTACGACGCATAGATTAAACATTATTTTGTCATATAATTCCTTTATAGTTTATAAGGTATTATGATATAGTATATAGGTATATGTAACACCGGATACTTTTACGTTTCATGCCGAGTTGTTGGAGAATATGGCTGACGATGACTCATGATGATCAACGGCGCTTGCGAACACCAGAAGCCTCGGTCTTCGCGAAAGGGAATGTAGCTGGAATAACAAAGGCAGTGAAAAAGGAATCCAGACCGAAGCAGAGTCCTGTTGTGAAAGTCAGGAGTAACCCCGCTTCGACAGCCTTAGCGAGAGGCACGCGCCACTGGACATCAGGTCATGTACACCTACTTTTACTATTATATTATGAATGAATTGATATGGTAATGTGTGTTAGATACCGTGAATTGCTTGACTTCATCTCGTTCATCGACATCTAGCACATATAACATAAGTATAAGATGAATATATTGCCAGAGGATAAGTTGAGAAAAATAAATTTGATGAACCGATAGAAACTATTACTTGTGTACCAATTATGAGAAATTTTTGCCTAAATATGTCAATGCGATATAATAACGCGTATATATCTTATCTTACGAAATAATAGATACGATCTATGAATGATTCTCAGCCGGTCAGGCCTTTGACCAACTTTTGTGATTTCTATTTGAACTGCAAGGAAGCTCCACATTTATAATGCCATCTGATTATAAACAAAATTGGACAATAATTAGCTCATTAACGGCACATTTTCTGTGAATTGATTGATTTGTTGCTTTGTTTATTTATTGGTCGAGTATCGAGTAGGTATCGAGTATCGAGTATCGAGTATCGAGTATCGAGTATCTAGTATCGAGTATCTAGTATCGAGTATCTAGTATCGAGTATCTGGTATCGAGTATCTAGTATCTAGTATCGAGTATCTAGTATCGAGTATCTAGTATCGAGTATCTGGTATCGAGTATCTAGTATCTAGTATCTAGTATCTAGTATCGAGTATCTAGTATCGAGTATCGAGTATCTAGTATCTAGTATTGATAGTCATTTGGTTTATTGAATTATAGTCATTTGGTTTATTGAATTATAGTCATTTGGTTTATTGAATTATAGTCATTTGGTTTATTGAATTATAGTCATTTGGTTTATTGAATTATAGAGTCATTTGGTTTATTGAATTATAGAGTCATTTGGTTTATAGAATTATAGAGTCATTTGGTTTATTGAATTATAGAGTCATTTGGTTTATTGAATTATAGAGTCATTTGGTTTATTGAATTATAGAGTCATTTGGTTTATTGAATTATAGAGTCATTTGGTTTATTGAATTATAGAGTCATTTGGTTTATTGAATTATAGAGTCATTTGGTTTATTGAATTATAGTCATTTGGTTTATTGAATTATAGTCATTTGGTTTATTGAATTATAGAGTCATTTGGTTTATTGAATTATAGAGTCATTTGGTTTATTGAATTATAGAGTCATTTGGTTTATTGAATTATAGAGTCATTTGGTTTATTGAATTATAGAGTCATTTGGTTTATTGAATTATAGAGTCATTTGGTTTATTGAATTATAGAGTCATTTGGTTTATTGAATTATAGTCATTTGGTTTATTGAATTTTTGGTTTATTGAATTATAGAGTCATTTGGTTTATTGAATTATAGAGTCATTTGGTTTATTGAATTTTTGGTTTATTGAATTATAGTCATTTGGTTTATTGAATTATAGAGTCATTTGGTTTATTGAATTATAGAGTCATTTGGTTTATTGAATTATAGAGTCATTTGGTTTATTGAATTATAGAGTCGTTTGGTTTATTGAATTAGAGTCGTTTGGTTTATTGAATTAGAGTCGTTTGGTTTATTGAATTAGAGTCGTTTGGTTTATTGAATTAGAGTCGTTTGGTTTATTGAATGATCGAGTCGTTTGGTTTATTGAATGATCGAGTCGTTTGGTTTATTGAATGATCGAGTCGTTTGGTTTATTGAATGATCGAGTCGTTTGGTTTATTGAATGATCGAGTCGTTTGGTTTATTGAATGATCGAGTCGTTTGGTTTATTGAATGATCGAGTCGTTTGGTTTATTGAATGATCGAGTCGTTTGGTTTATTGAATGATCGAGTCGTTTGGTTTATTGAATGATCGAGTCGTTTGGTTTATTGAATGATCGAGTCGTTTGGTTTATTGAATGATCGAGTCGTTTGGTTTATTGAATGATCGAGTCGTTTGGTTTATTGAATGATCGAGTCGTTTGGTTTATTGAATGATCGAGTCGTTTGGTTTATTGAATGATCGAGTCGTTTGGTTTATTGAATGATCTAGTCGTTTGGTTTATTGAATGATCGAGTCGTTTGGTTTATTGAATGATCGAGTCGTTTGGTTTATTGAATGATCGAGTCGTTTGGTTTATTGAATGATCGAGTCGTTTGGTTTATTGAATGATCGAGTCGTTTGGTTTATTGAATGATCGAGTCGTTTGGTTTATTGAATGATCGAGTCGTTTGGTTTATTGAATGATCGAGTCGTTTGGTTTATTGAATGATCGAGTCGTTTGGTTTATTGAATGATCGAGTCGTTTGGTTTATTGAATGATCGAGTCATTGGTTGATTGAATTATAGTCATAATTTATAGTCATTGGGCTTGAATTATAGTCATTGGGCTTGAATTATAGTTATTGGGCTTGAATTATAGTCATTGGTTGATTGAATTATAAAGTCATTGGTTGATTGAATTGTAGAGTCATTGGTTGATTGAATTGTAGAATCGTTGGTTGATTGAATTGTAGAATCGTTGGTTGATTGAATTGTAGAATCGTTGGTTGATTGAATTGTAGAATCGTTGGTTGATTGAATTGTAGAAGAATCGTTGGTTGATTGAATTGTAGAATCGTTGGTTGATTGAATTGTAGAATCGTTGGTTGATTGAATTGTAGAATCGTTGGTTGATTGAATTGTAGAATCGTTGGTTGATTGAATTGTAGAATCATTGGTTGATTGAATCGTAGAATCGTTGGTCGATTGAATTGTAGAATCGTTGGTTGATTGAATTATAGAATCGTTGGTTGATTGAATTGTAGAATCGTTGGTTGATTGAATTGTAGAATCGTTGGTTGATTGAATTGTAGAAGAATCGTTGGTTGATTGAATTGTAGAATCGTTGGTTGATTGAATTGTAGAATCGTTGGTTGATTGAATTGTAGAATCGTTGAATTATTGAATTGTAGAATCGTTGAATTATTGAATTGTAGAATCGTTGAATTATTGAATTGTAGAATCGTTGAATTATTGAATTGTAGAATCGTTGAATTATTGAATTGTAGAATCGTTGAACTATTGAATTGTAGAATCATTGAATTAATGAATTGTAGAATCGTTGAATTAATGAATTGTAGAATCGTTGAATTATTGAATTGTAGAATCGTTGAATTATTGAATTGTAGAATCGTTGAATTATTGAATCATTGAATTATTGAATCATATTTTTAATTCATAGGTTACTGCAGTTAATGTTGCAGCATTACATTGAAATTATTTTAATATGATGATTTTAATATAAGCGATAATGAAGAGTGCATGGTTGAACCTGTAGAACTCACCACAATTAAACCGAGATCGAGGAGGATTGATGGCCTCTTATTGGTTATATTATTATGTTTAAATGTACAATAATAAACATTATCTCATTACTAGATAAGCTGATATATTAAATAATGCATGAACTATAAAAAACTCGTCAAATAATAGTAGATTACCATTGAGGCAGTTTTTAAAAGAGATAATTTAATAATAAGAGATATTAATTTCAACTGGGAGGTTATTAAAGACACGTATTGCGGTAAAGAATTCACTTTTATACTTTTACTTATTGCCGAACTTGAAATTTCATAATTATATTTATACTAGTGCGCAAATCGTAATTAAAAGATTTATTCTTAATATTTTATGTTTACAAAAAGGCGAAGCTCCAGTATGTAGATCTCAATTAACGCAAGTATTTCCTTGAAGAAATCTCTGAGTGGATATTGGTGAATATTGCGTGGGCAGTTTTCTTACAACCTAAACATAATTACAACGTCGTCGTAATTAAAAGATTTATTCTTAATATTTTATGTTTACAAAAAGGCGAAGCTCCAGTATGTAGATCTCAATTAACGCAAGTATTTCCTTGAAGAAATCTCTGAGTGGATATTGGTGAATATTGCGTGGGCAGTTTTCTTACAACCTAAACATAATTACAACGTCGTCGTAATCACCCCAGTTGGTATACATTTTTGATTGTATTCTAGAACAAGTCGGAAGGTACGGATAGGTAAAACATCAGGTTTTTGCAGTTCTATCGTTTATGTCTGCCATGTAACATTTGAAACGTATAATTTATTTAATTCAACGTGTAGAGAAAATATTACTGGTCCTTTTTCTGCGGAAACACGCCTATTTAGGTGCTATGTTTATTCCCGAACTGCGGGATTTGGTATGCTATAAAGACGTTTAGTGAATTAATATACTGTTCAAGTCTTTCATAAAACAATATGCATATTATAAAAAAATCTAATAGTCTGAAAATCCCAACGCGTCTTGCAATTGATGGACTAAGTACTTTGTCAGCTTGGATAAATCCTAACAAGCTAGAATATACGACCTTTTCTGAAAACATTGGGAGGGGAGCTATTAGGTATAGGTTTTTAGTACCAGATGATTAATGCATTGATAATGGGAACATAATAGGTCAAGTTGTACACAATAATTACTTAATTATCGCTGTTATTCATCATAGTAATATTTTATAAATTATAGTCAGGGTTAAAGTTACTGAAAGGTTCTCGGGAAATATTCCTGTCTCAAGAGTGAGGTTTATAATTGAAGATTTCTTGACATGATAATGGAAAATGATGTTGAAGCCACGAGAATTTGATTTGAGTCGTGTGCTGACACAGCTAAGTACTACCATTTTAGAAAAGATTTGAACTGGTTCATATTATATATGGCAGGAAGATTGATAGTGCTTCAGTCACGAGAATTGAATTGGTTCGTGTACTCTGTTGTTTCAGTCACGAGAATTGAATTGGTTCGTGTACTATAGATGATCATTACTCATGAAAATCGAATAATAAATGGCAATTAATGATCTGTTACCCTGAATTACTAGTCAAGGTGTACACTGTTGTGATTATTAACCCAATGTTGGATATTTTTAGCAAGTTGAGCGCCGCACCTCCACCGGCGTCCCCCGCCTCGCGCCGCCTGAGTCCGATGCGAGCCGTCTCCAGCAGCCGCCCCCCTCGCGCCGCCAGAGTCCGGTGCGAGTCCGGTGCGAGCCGTCTCCAGCAGGAGCCCGCCTCGCGCCGCCAGAGTCCGGTGCGAGCCGTCTCCAGCAGGATGTCTCCGGCAGAAGAGTAACAATTTTAACCCTTCGTATGCTTTAGTCAAAATTTACCACTGAATTAATAACCTTGAAACTGTAAATTCTAGTCCAAATTGTGTGGCAGGCATACGAAAGGTTATTTAGATGATGTTTTTGAGATTTTCACTTGCTGATGCCTGATTGAAACTGTTTCGTATCCTATGCGATTAGTGTATCCACTGTTAAGTAGTATACGTAGTCTGTCGGCCAAGTGTAGGGTTTCCACCTGGCACGTGTATGAGGACATACACGGAGTCAGGATGGACGAGTGTAGGGTTTTTGGTATTTAGCATACCTATTTAATTCGTTTTTAAAGTTACGGGTAGTTTGAAATAAGACCTAGCATACCTACTTAATAAGTTTTTAAAGTTAAGGGTAGTTTGAAATTGAAGACTGTTATTGGTTGGGTATAAAAAGAAAGACACTTGGCGGACAGCTCTCTTTGGTTGTTGAGTCCTGCTAGCGAACGGTTGTCATAAGACGAGATTATTGTGAATTGGAATAAGACAAGAAAATAAATGGATAAATATCTTCAAGGTGTTGTTATTTTTACATAAGTATCTTAAAAATACTAAAAATACATCTAATGTGTAAATTCAACGTTCTGTGAAATTATCAACAATTGACTGTTGCCGACAGGCAATACTTGTTGTGAGGCCAAAAACATGCAACACTCATCAAAAAAACAATCAAAACAGTTAACAGAATGATCCATTTGAAAGCCGTCGGGATGCGCATACGCGACGACAATCGTCTTATTGGCGCGGACAAACATAAATCAGCTGGTCGGCAATAAACATTAAGGAGTCATACTTATATTTGGATTACAACTGTTCCATAAGCACTGTTTTGTCTGCGTCTGGCGTACTAGGACGAAATATCTTAAAAATAATAGGTATACCTAGTCAAAGACTGACAGCGAGGTATTTTTTTTATGATAATATATACGAGGCAAACGAGCAGACGAATCACGAACACCAGATGGGTTGAAAGTGCGTTGCCGGCCTTTAAAATGAAAGTACGCTTTTTCTTGAAGGTCGTATCGGTCCGAAAATACCGCAGGCGACAGTTCATTCCACACAGTTTAGCTGTGCGAGAGTGCAATGGAAATAAAAATACTTCAGGCGAACGTTGAAGTTTATAACATTTGTTCATTTCAGATAATATCTTTATTAAAATATATGACTCGCGCATTACTTGGGCTTGGGCTTTATTTACTTACTCTATAATAAATAACGACAAGACGAAGTTTTATGCTAAATATTTTTTAATCTTTATCCTATATCTGATTTTCAACAAAAAAAGATGAATTATACCATATCTTACATGCCTAAAACGCCTTCTAAACAGATTTAGAACGACCATCGAAAACACCTTTCCGTTGCAAACCAGATAGTTCAGCGACTGTTCGCCGGATAAAAAGGCGACGAGTACCACCATCTTGGATGCTTGCCAGCACCCCGCGCCTCCTGTCTTCAACTCTCTGAAATTGCTTATTAGTTTTTGTCGAGTATCAAATTTCGACTAATAGCTTTTAGTTTATTGGTTTGTCTTTTACTACATCGGTAAAAGTGGTTTCATTCAATTTCTTCTTATACATGTTATTTTGTCAACAGACAGCCCCAAAACGAAGTACTGTTTTTGCAATATTTGACTAACTATCACAAAGTTGCTTAATAATTAGTCTTTAAATACTGCTGGTTTAGTGTATCTTTAATTTTTTTACTACTAAATATAGTCAATAGTCCACATAAGTACAGGATTTAAACAATTAAGTGAATTACCTGATAACAAATAGCGACTGTTACATCCTGCACCGTCTCAATTCCAGACTTACCTTACAGACCTTTTATCAGTCGCCACATTGCTCAACCACATGGTCATGTCCTTTAATTTATCACTACGTCTATGCGACATTTATAACGCCGGAGATTTTCAAAGGCTAAAGCAATAAAAGCATTGTACTCGAAGCCGCTAGCTGCACTGCGCCAGCATGCTCCGCAGTCAGATGCCACTGCAGTTTTGGGATAGAACTTACTTTTTCTTTTTATGTGGTTTTATAGGTGTCGAATTGGCGGACTATGCTCACGTTGGAAACGTTGAAGAATTATGACACATAGACGATAGTGATATTCAAAAACCTATTTCAGATATGTATCTTATTTAGGTTAACGTATTATAAGTTTTAATTTATAAATTACATTATCTAATTTTTACTTTAAATTGATTGAAATTATTTCTGTTACTATTTATCTATAGAACTAATAGAGTTAAGAGTTTTTTAACCCACGTGCAATAAGGAGCCTAGCCTGTTTGATTAATAAGATCGTCAAAGTCTATTTATTTACAACTCTGTTTTTACGATCGAGTTAATTCAAGTGACCTATAAATGTAGTCAATATCAATTGAATATAGTTGCGTGATTTTGAATAAGGTTCACAAAGATTTATGTACCATATTATTTGTATATTGGCAAATCAACTAGTTATTAAATTGAAATTAATTTGTACGAGTTAGTAAATACATATTTATTCACAAATCGTAAATCAACTGTTACTGTCGTATTCGCACAATTGTCGAACCAAAACTATTATAAACATTTCGATTGTATTAAGTTTATTGACTTAGTAAATCAAGATGTAATCAATGCGAACAAGACACTTTATAATAATATAATTCCTGCTTTTGACATAAACATTATAATAATACTTACTGCCAAGCGTCTACTAAAGATTTGTATGTAGATATACATATTTAGAACCTGCAAATGTTGGATGTAAACACGTGGAAGTTAAGGTTGCTGTTTACTGTAAACTTGCCCAAAATTGCCTACCATACCTCACATTGCCTGGCTTTAAAAAAGTAATTGCTAATAATGACCCACGGTAAAAGGTGTTGTGGAAGTGCGTAGTATTAAAAGAAAAGAGAAAACGTAATATTATGATGTTCTTACTTCCTATATTTTTATCAATAAGTAGTTACTAAGATTTCCGTATATTATAACTAACTTCCTTGTGAATTAATAATACAGGAATTATTAAGAGTATAACAGGAGTATGAGCTATTGCGTTTAGTTGAGCGCAGCGGTCGAGTCAGGGGACAGAGGGCAGACATCGGTAGTTATACGGATTAGATAGATGGGGATTCAGATGAGTCTCACAACGTATTCATTCATTAAGTAAGGAAAATTGTATGTGATCGGAACCTTCAGCGAATATCACGTAGGTAAGTTTACAATATGTATAAATTTGCCATGGAAACAGAAATTAGCGATTCAGACCTACTAGCATGAGTTGCGTTCTCGCGCGCGACTTTAAGTATGGACGCGCGAGAACGCAAGTTGCGCTAGCCGGTGGTCCAGTTATATTTTCTTCTCTTAGTTCCTGTTTTATCGGTGACATCTTGTGATCATCGTCTTGATAACCGCAATCGTTTTCCTGCGTTAATCAGCCTCAGAATTTTCGTAACTGTATGATATGACCGATTCTAAACTGTAGGAGATCTAACAATGGCGTCCACTCAAACCCGTGCGACATCACGCGATTACACGGTACACGTGTACGCGGGTACTCGACTCGCTCTCGTTTCATTGCGCATTAATATGCGTACAGGACTAATGTGCTGGTACATACATATATGTAATGTTAATAGCTATTCAAATGCTGTTCGATAAAGCTTAGACTGAACACTTTTATTTTAATGTAGATTAAGTAACCCGTCGTACAATAAATGTGGCACGGCTGTCACATTTATTTCAAAAAGCCTTCATAAAAATACTTATATAAAAATGTAGACACTGGTCTACAATTTAAATCATAGCTCGAATAATTAAAATTATCTTTTAATGTCTTTATTAATTATTTTGATCATGGTTATATATTTTTTTTCATAACAGAACAATAAAACAAAACTTAATGTAACTAAAACAAGAATTAGTTAAGCCGATATTACTTAACTTCTACTTATTTTGGTCTGTCATTTCTGTGAAACAAAACATGAACATTTTCCTTGTAATTTCTTGAACACAAAGTTCGGCAGTTGGTTGCTCTACTTAAACACCGCCGAGGCGATCTTAAGCAGCATATCTGTTCTTCAAGGCGTATGCATTGGAATTATCCAATCACTATGTATTAACATATGTTATATGTTTAGTGATTAGTCAGACAAACACCATACGCTGCCTTACGTGTCACTTAGGGAAGCCCAATAGACTGGAAGACATTTATTTGAAGGTATTTGTAGATAACACTGGTGACTGGCGTCAAACAAGGACTGAAATGTTAGAAAATGAAGAAAACATGAGTAACATTATTCTGGTGAACACCAAAGGCATGTAATTAGAGTTATTCTTAAAATTGACCAACCTGCTGGTTTAAGTTAGCCTAAGTTATTTTGTGATATACCTACCTAAACAAACATGAATTAGGAAGTATTAAGTTCGCATAAGATTCCTTGGGTAAGTATCAAATGGGTACCGGCGCCTTGGGCAAACAGACTTAAATACTAGTTAATTATAATGTTTCTTTGTGCTGCGAAGCTACTTTTGAGAGAAATTCGCTCACAAAATGACTAGAATTTCAGTAAGTATGGCGTTTGTTTTGTTTGCTAATTCAAAACAGACGCAGTTACTGGAGCTGCTTATTGTCAACCAACTGTTATTATTAATAGCTGTTGAAATTGTATCAGCAATAAGATTGAATGCCATAGATTAGGCAATACTGGTTATATAAAATTACTCTACTGTAAAATCATTAAATAAAATACCTACGAGATATGTCGTACCTATACGAAAAAAAGCGGCCAAGTGCGAGTCGGACTCGCCCATGAAGGGTTCCGTATTTAGGCGATTTATGACGTATTAAAAAAAAACTACTTACTAGATCTCGTTCAAACCAATTTTCGGTGGAAGTTTACATGGTAATGTACATCATATATTTTTTTTAGTTTTATCATTCTCTTATTTTAGAAGTTACAGGGGGGGGGGGACACACATTTTACCACTTTGGAAGTGTCTCTCGTGCAAACTATTCAGTTTAGAAAAAAATGATATTAAAAACCTCAATATCATTTTTGAAGACCTATCCATAGATACCCCACACGTATGGGTTTGATGAAAAAAAATTTTTTGAGTTTCAGTTCGAAGTATGGGGAACCCCAAAAATTTATTGTTTTTTTTCTAGTTTTGTGTGAAAATCTTAATGCGGTTCACAGAATACATCTACTTACCAAGTTTCAACAGTATAGTTCTTATAGTTTCGGAGAAAAGTGGCTGTGACATACGGACGGACAGACAGACGGACAGACAGACAGACAGACAGACAGACAGACAGACAGACAGACATGACGAATCTATAAGGGTTCCGTTTTTTGCCATTTGGCTACGGAACCCTAAAAATGGCGACCAAGGCCTCCAGTGCCCAGGGCTAGGATCGAACCACCATCGTCTGCATTCCCGGCATTTTTAGGGTTCCGTAGCCAAATGGCAAAAAACGGAACCCTTATAGATTCGTCATGTCTGTCTGTCTGTCTGTCTGTCTGTCTGTCTGTCCGTCTGTCTGTCCGTCCGTATGTCACAGCCACTTTTCTCCGAAACTATAAGAACTATACTGTTGAAACTTGGTAAGTAGATGTATTCTGTGAACCGCATTAAGATTTTCACACAAAAATAGAAAAAAAAACAATAATTTTTTGGGGTTCCCCATACTTCGAACTGAAACTCAAAAAATTTTTTTTCATCAAACCCATACGTGTGGGGTATCTATGGATAGGTCTTCAAAAATGATATTGAGGTTTCTAAAATCATTTTTTTCTAAACTGAATAGTTTGCGCGAGAGACACTTCCAAAGTGGTAAAATGTGTGTCCCCCCCCCCCCCGTAACTTCTAAAATAAGAGAATGATAAAACTAAAAAAAATATACGATGTACATTACCATGTAAACTTCCACCGAAAATTGGTTTGAACGAGATCTAGTAAGTTGTTTTTTTTTAATACGTCATAAATCGCCTAAATACGGAACCCTTCATGGGCGAGTCCGACTCGCACTTGGCCGCTTTTATAAAATGATTTAATGTGTTTCATATTTAATATACTAAAGAATCACTTTAAACTATTTTTCCCGTGCTCTTATTAAAAAAGAAGCATGCTTTTTAGTTATGATTTCGCTGCGCTCGCGCGGTAAGTACGTCTAGCTTACTGGCTGCCAACGAGCATAGCGTGCATACATGTAAAACAGAGGATTTGCGGCTTACGCCAGCCGCCGTGCGCCAGACGCTTATGGTGCTAACCTAATCAGACACTTATGCATATGAGCGCTTGTCTAAATACCTACTATCACTGACTTAATATAAAAGAAATAGACACACAAAGCAGAACAAAAGCGTCAAGAAATGTGGATCCCAATGACGTTTCGCACCATTTGCATTGATGATAAAAACGCTTACGTAAATTTTGAGTCAAGATAAATGTTTCGTACAGAAAAGAGCTTAGTGTCGTAAGCATTAAGTGTCAAATTTGCAAACATAAGTACCAACACTGTTAAAAAATTTAGTCCGATGGCACTAAACGTAACGTATTTACGTCAAACAACGTCAAACGAGAATAATGAACGAATGGAGTCACTTTGGTACACTTTAATATGTATTACTGTACAGGAAAATATTAAAATTGAAGTAATAAATAAAACAAATTTAATTTAATCGGGAGCTCAAATAAAATTAATTCGTGGTTCAAATTCAAACAAATTAAATTTTTAATTCGTAAGTATACGTCTTTAAATACTAATTTCCTTGAAATAAATTCTACTTATTAAATAACTATGTATTTAAGATCTACATTTACTCATAGCATGGGTGCACGGGGACATTTAGATACTGATTGGATTTTTTTTTTCCTAAACACTGTCACTGTGTCACTGTGTTCCGACAGGTTTAGCATTTACAGTTAGTCGATGTAAGCCCTTATTGGTGGTGTATATGTCGGAAACAGGGAAATGGGCCAAACACACAAGTGCCGTTTTGCCTTGTTTAAAACTGCATCACCCCTATCTCTTGCTATAATTAAATAGCAGTCCACTTTGCACGTCGCATAGGTTTTCTTGGAAATCTTCAATTTAAACATAATATTATTTCTTATGAATTCCATATAAAAATATAAAAAAATATTGACCTCACATCGACTCAATAGAATTTTGTTCCTTGACATCCCTTCTTTGGTACTAACAAATTAATTTATTCAAAACCATAAAATTACCACCAGATTACATAAATTATGTAATGCTATCCAAAGAACTAACCGAAAGAAATACATTCCATCCTTTTTCCTTGTTTTATCATTGTTATTTTTACATATTTTAACGGCACATTTCGTAATTGTTGACAACTTCACATTTGAGCGTTTCAAACAAGACTAAACGAAAAAGTAATGCATGATCTGTTTTGACATCACTTTTGTGGGGCCATTTTTGGCGGCTGATTGGGTCCAGTTCTTTATACTATATCAATGCCTACTGTCTATAATGCTACATATAGATTAATAAAAATCAATGCTCTTACTACCTTTTTTATGTTTTATTTTGAGAGCCAACATACCATTTTTATATAGCGTGGTCACAATTAAAATTGCTGACAAGTTGCGTTAAGCAGCACGTAGAATATTAAATTGCTACTGTCAACTTTTATCTAGTCCACAATCCGAGTCATTAGTCGCGAGGTTACCCGTCATATTCAAATACAGCTAAATCCAGCAGCGTCCCGCCGTTTAGCGTAAAGCCTCACGTCCTTCCATAATCTGCTGCGTGGCTTTAAGGTTCCTTTGAAAGCGTGACTGAACCTTTTTGAAAACTTTTTAAACATGAATAACTTTAACAATGAATGAACATGAACAAAATGTACTGTGTGTCAGCTCCGACGTACGACTGAAGTTTACTCCTTACGAACTATTATAAAATAAATTATAAAATTTAAGATCAAAACTCCTCAAAGTGATTCCTAGCAACGGCTAGAGGATGCGCAAGATAATCGGAGCACAAATCATAACGTAACGCGTAGGTAACGTAGATATTTTTTATACCCCGGGCTTATATATGAAAACCGATTCTTAAAGAGTAAACTCCAAAACTGAAATTTCATTTCGTGACCACCAATCAGCGTGAGCCGCTAACACTGATTCGTGTTCACGATCAAGGTCGTATCAGAATTAAATATCAAGTTGTTAAAACAAAATCGGCCTCCTTATATCTTAATTATGTTTCACCATGTACCTTTTGCCGGATTTAAAAGGCTTTCAAGTTTATTCTTCTAAATCCACTGGTTCTATCTTGACCATTCGCCCCCGTCATTTGCATACATTTACATGATAATCCTGCGCGGGGTACACTGCCGACGACTCATCTGTGTTGACTGATAAGGTTTGAGTCCACATACCTATTTAACTTTTCCTAACAATTGCTCTTTTAAACATTTTACTCAGTTTATTTTACAATCATTTTACTTTGCCTGACGTAGCGTAAACTAAATGCTCGTTTATTTCAAACTAATATCTTAGATTTTTCAAATGGAGGACTTTATTTTATTTTTTAAAGCCTGCTTGAAATTATTCATATAAATCTAACATTGAGAAGTCAAATCTTGACATAAAATTCGCATCAGAATTCAGTATGCACGCTCTATTGCTCATCCTTATTCGTGCATAGAAGATTGGATGTCTGCCTTCCAGCAACTTCAGATCTTTATTACAAGCAACCGTCTCTCTCAGAAGGGATTTTTATTGACTGGTCGGTTTGCTTAGGGGTTTCGGTTGGCATCAGTGGGTGGAACATTGTACATTTTAGCCCAATACTTAACTAAGCTAAATAGCAAATTTTTGTGAATAATAGTAATGCATTTTTTTATACTACGTCACTGGCAGACAAGCATACGGCTCGCCTAATGGTAAGCAGTCTCCGTAACCTATGTACGCCTGCAACTCCAGAGGAGTTACATTGCTTTGCCGACCCTAACACTCCGCACCCTCGTTAAGCTCTGGCAACCTTACTTACCGTAAGAAACATTGTATGTATAACTATGCAATCCCTCTCCCTATTTATCTGTCATACGCCGGGATTAGGAAAAGTAAATTTTCACATAGCGATCCTGTGATAGTTTACGTGTACAATATGTTATTTGCCAGTAAATACTCGTATAAAGAAAATGTTAGTTCCAATAACTCTTTTTTTTAAACTTGCATAGTATGTTAATATTTTTGTGCATCTTGTTGTTGCTGTGCTATTTTATTTTATTTATTTTAGGTTATGATCAAATAAATATAATACTGCAAGTAGATTAATTACGAAATGCCGATGTCGTGAGATAAAACTTCTTTAAATGGTCCTTCAACCATTGCTATAACAATTGCCGTTTTATTTATTTGTACTACTTGAAACAATTGCGCCTTATTTGTGTCGCTAGCTAAAGAGTAATTGTTTTACATTTCCTTTGAACAATACATTTTATTGGTCTTATTTCTGCTGTAACCGTACTATGTCGAACCACGATTTTACTGACGATATTCACGGCCAGGCCACGACTCCCCGGGGTCAGGATTGTATTGACTGCGATTGTTTGCGCCATTTGCATCTCATTACACGTGCATTTGCATTTGATTCATTTCGCTTTCCCTTTGCAAATAAATGATGTGTTTGTTTATATTTACTTTTGACTGTAACTTTGTTATTAGAAAATTTATGATTATTCGTTACTTTATTCTTCTAATATTGAACCATAGCAACCACGAATATAGAAATCTAGATGGCACCCGCATTTTATCATCCTCACAATGTGTTGGTTAAATTAAAATTTATGAGTTCAACGTGTTAATTTAAATCGAGAATTGCATTAAGCCTCTCTCGTGTTAAATGAAGTCATGAACTATTTGACAGTGGCTTCCGTTCTGCACTATTAGGGGACCCTAATTGGACATAATTTAGATAGAATCAAGAGCAATTTGGTTTGCAAATTGTCTGGTTTTATTTTATCTGCACTGTCCCAAGTGATTTAGTTTCGATAACATAGCTATTAGCAGTAGAAACGACATGAGATAACGTAGGTAATAGAATAGATACTATATTACTGTACTGCAATAATTACCAGTGTTAACAAGACTTCCGTTGAGTCTTAATCTATTCAAGTATAGCCTCTGATGACTAATTTAGTACATTACTCATATTTTACTATGTATAAATCCAAATAAAACATAAAGTTATATATGTATATCTGAATCCGTACGTAAATGATCTTATCTTCATATCAATTTCTATTATCCCATTTCTTGCTTCAGGTACAGTACCGGTTCTCATCAGCGCAGGTAACGAGTCGCGTCACGCGTCTCCGCCGCTGTCGTGCTTGTCACCTGTCACTCTTGTTGCGCGCGCCTAATCCATCACGGGTGTCGTCGCCGGTGACAGTCGTTAGGGCGAGCACTGGACAATGTCAGGCAATTATGAAGACAATGGTGGGGATACCGGCGTCTGGATGAAAAAGTATAAGCTGAAAGGGTCGGGGAAAATAAACTTCTGTGGTGAAGCTCGTTATGTTAAAAGATTCTTTGTTTATTTCAGGAAATACGCAGTTCATTATTTTATCAGCATTTATATTTTTATCTGTAGTCTAAAATTATAAAATGTCAGCACGTTTCTGATCCACATTTTTGAGACAGAAAGACATAAACCAATTGTGTTAATCCTATTTCTTAATTTTCTAGAGGACTTAAATTATAAAATTAGTCAGTCAATTTTCACGTGTAGTACCTAATACAATAAAAACAGATGAGATCACAAATCCTCATTAGCTGACCGTTAGTCAGCCTGCGTAGTCCATACGGTGGCGCACGATTTGTCACCATTACGGGTGAATGTACCGCTCGCCAGCCCTATCGGCTCCTGTAGATCCTATCTCCTGGAAATGCGGATACTTTGGCTACCATGAATTCATAAGCGAAATTATAAGTATTATAACAATACCGATCAGAATTAGATTGAACAATTTATCATAATTGATGAGGAATCTCGACAAATCTTATAAGTTTCATGAAAGACTTTTAGGAAGTGAGATTTTCCGATCATGAATAGCAAGTATTTGCGTTTACGGCGTTGAAATGAGTTGATGTCGTTTCTTTAGACCATACTTATCAGACCTGCTAGCATGAGCGCGCGCGACTCTATACATCTAGCGCGACTTCAAGTTACTCGCGCGCGAGAACGCAACTCATGCTAGCCGGTATATTAGTTAGAAATAGATGATAATGGATGGATGGTATCTTTGACAACATAAGATACTCGAAAAAACGCAGAACTCTGAACGCAGAACTCAGAACTCCAGACCGCTGTCTGTCTGCGCGGGCTCAGAAAGTCGGCAGAATTGACGAGAATATCATCAGAATTTTGGCCCCGAAACGAGACAAAATCCAATCAGATCAGGATTTTTTTAATTAGTCCGGTTGTGGTACGCTATTTGACCATGGATTCTACTGTTCGCTACGCAGGCCGGGCAGAAAATGTCAGTGGCGATCCAGTATGTCTCCATAGATGTCAAGTCTCTTCGGTATGTTCGGCGGCGCAGCGTACTTGCGCGGCGCTAGTTAATTATACCTGGCCTCAGAGTTGGGCACGCATGAATAACTAACATAGATTTGATGAATAACTGACTAAAATCAGATTTAATCGAGATAAAATTCCATCCAAAATTATTAGTAATTACCGACTAATAATCATGATACTTTATGATTATTAATCCATAGTAAGTGGAGTTGTTCGGTACTTTTGTATATGTACGCACAAATACTACGTATTTTCGTTTATTATTTTCAAATTGATTAATACTTAATACACTAGCATATTCCAAACGGGATAAGCCTAAAACGGAACGCTTTGCTAAAAGCGCGCAGCGCAACACTGGAAGCTCGAGTCTTGCCATTCTCTTCTCAACGATCTCAAAATCGAAACGCGCCGCATCTGCTCGCTCCGTTGAAAGCTTGAGCTTTTAAACCCAAAATCAAACCTACAAGTGTTCAGCACAAATGGAAGTCGTCTACCGACGGCAGCCTATGAGATTTCTACATTTCA
The DNA here is from genome assembly GCF_948474715.1 of Cydia amplana. Lineage (NCBI taxonomy): Eukaryota > Metazoa > Arthropoda > Insecta > Lepidoptera > Tortricidae > Cydia > Cydia amplana. The sequence continues at coordinate 10,769,640 of NC_086070.1, read as the reverse complement.
TCATCGAAGGAACCAAGACCAGGGGACCCTGAAGAAGCTGCATACCACATCACAGGTGAGTCCCCACGGTCTATGCTAGTCAAATATCCAACAGGAGTAGAGGACTTGGTAAATGAAATAATAACTAGTATTATTAGCAGCAAGCAGTACCTACTGGCAAGTACAACTCAAGTAAATTAAAAGCATTGTAAATGTTATGTCATTAATACAACCGATTGAAGAGTTTAGGTAAAATCGTAGGTAATCAAGTTGGTTTTATTGGCTTTGTTAGTGTGGTTGGTTAGCGATTTAATTATTATTCTTAATCACAGTAGGTTTTGCCCAACTCTTACCTAGCATGTGCCGTACGTCGCGACAGAAATATACAGTCCGGTTAATTACATACCTGGAGAGATAGCAATGTGTAGCAGCCATTACAGAAGGGAGTTAAGGTGCGCTGACCGTGTACCAGAGAAGCGTATTTCACCTGGTTACGGAAATTAAAAAAAATATCTTATTTAAAAAAACGGAACGTCTAATCTTCACACACAAGTCTGTGGTGTGTGCAGATAGATGTTCCGCACACACCGACCTATAATACAGATGTGTGGGCATTAGCCCACACATCTAATAGTGTAGTGTTAGTAATTCCTGTATACATAGCATAGCTATGTACATTAGTACATAGCTATGCTATGTAGGTATACAGGAATTACTAGTATTTGTAGTACAATCATCTTTTATGATATTTAGGTTGCCCTATGAAATCTATGCCTAGAAGTGTGATGTATAAAAATTTAAATGTATAAATGTTTGATGTACGTAGTGTAGAAGTGTGTATTTGTGTGATCAAGCTATAATGATGAAAAATAACATGTATGGTTTGATAGGTGGGTAAGGTAGTAGTTGTATATTGTACGCGTCCGCGCGCATACTAATCAAATTAAACCGCAGTATCAATATACAACGCTAATTGTAACGGATTCGAACATAGATAGACGCACCTATCGGAAATCGGGAGGCATATTAATCGTTGATTAGTACGACACGGGTTCTCTATTAGCCCCCCTTCCCTCCCCCAGAATGATAGTCATTAGCGGAACACGTCGCTGTGGATCATTCACGTCATGTGCTGAGCGCGAGTAGCATAGCGAGAATAAGTTTAGAAATTTGAATACGTTTTCAAGCAATTTAGAAACTTAACTATTGGGATGAAATTTTTAGTGGAATTCATTTCACATAATTACTCAAGGAGTTTTACAGTTAGTGTTTTCCTTGCGTTGCATTGGTGTGGTGAAAAATGTTGTTTAAGTTGTTTCATCCTAGTGCCTTGAAACCCTCGTAACGCTCAAGATTCCATTATCTTTTTTTATTTGTGTAGAAATGTAGTTACTAATACCTATGATGTATCCTGAAAGTTCCATGATTATAATATGGCACCCAACGTGGAATTATTGGTTAGCCACAAATTTTCACGAGGAGTAAGTTTCGCAAAAAAGAAGATACGTTTTTATTGTACTAACTTCAACGCTAATGGACATTAAGTCAGGCCCCAAACTAACTTTTAAAACGACTGCTAAAGCGAGGAGGGACCTGAACGAAGCCGTGAACAAAAGCTAGTTAATTATGAAAGTCCCAACAACACCGTGGCTCCCAAACCGCTCGGCAATTACCGAAGTGCACCGCATTCATCCAACTTACTCGTATTACGACTCAGTTAATTTATACAGTTATTCATAACTAATTCATTTATATTTCTATAATTATTGTTCTGGATATGTTATGAGAAACTAAATATACGTATTAGCAATTTCCACCGAAACGTGAAATAATCTAAATTCCCAAATAACACAAAATTTAATATATTTAAACTGTCTGCTTGTCAGACGACCCTTCGGGCTCTAGGGTATGTCCTTTCTATTAGCTGTTTGAGTTAAATTCTTCAGAAAGAGTTTTTTTTTTATAATTAAATTTGGGACGAAATCGGTACAGCTAATATCGTTAACATAGATAATAGGTATTCATACGAAATGTGCAAAAACATCCATGTAAGAATCATTGGTTCAAGAGTCATTATTAGTATTGTAATATAATAAATATTGTAATATTAATCAAGTCATTATCCTATTGAGATATTAAGAAAAAACCGTGTTAGGAAATATACTGTACAGTACCGCTTATAAGTATATCGCCACTCTATATTTTAATGTAAATGTTCAATCATCTAGTAGGTATAGTATTAAATAAATGAAAATAAAATATAAAGTTTAAAAAAAAAACGACGCAATCTATGGCAAAGCAAATATGGCCATATATTACTCTGTAATAGCCCAGCCTCGCATATTAAACTATTATTAGTAGCAACAAGACGACTCACTCATCCATCACGCACCGTGCTTATTCTGGCGCTGTTTAGTCTGCAGTGTTTGTACAGCGTGCTAAGTTTACTGCAACCAATTGTTACCCATAATTTCTTGAATCCTGCTCTGCTTGTTCAAGTTGACGAAGCTTTACTGAATACGAGCTAAGTTATTGTTTGAATTTTAGTTATGTCGCTACGTTATATGCAGTTAGCTTCACTATGAAGAGGAATAATTTCAGACTGGTTTTTGTATGAAATGACCCTCATAAGAACCGCGCGAGTTTTTGCTTCTGTACTTACTATGCTTATTACTTATAGTGTACGAACTTCTCTGAACTCGCCCTGCTCGGCTTCTCTCGTTCATTGGGAAAATTACGAAGGTAAATATGCGGTATGATTGGTCCCAGAATGTAAACATTCTAGAAATATGCTCAATTTACTAGCTAGACTAGGGGCCCGATTCGGATTTTTAAATAGACATCCATAAGATATCTTTTAGACATCACCAAGATACGATAACGATATTTTTAGGATCTAACCTGTCAAATTTGACATTTCCGCGATTCTGGAGATACTCTTGAACGATTTCCACAAGATATGACTTAGAGATCCAATTCACATCTAATAGATATCTAACGTAAAAGTGACATTGGTTGCACGAATTGAGCTGCAAAAGAGTAGGTTGAAATCTAAACTATAACGTATCTATAATGGATCTAGTACGTGTCGTTTCTTGTGAATATCTTGGAGTTACGGCAGTAGGTTTTATTGCATATTATTATAAGCTATTATAATAATATGTAGATGTAGGGTTCTTTAGAGCGCCCCAGGGTGTTTAGTTTAGTTGCGTTTACGTCTGCGCCAGCGGCGCTACTGGCGTTTACATACGCATTCTATAACCTCGCCAAGGATAACAAATTATATCCTGGAGTGCTGATACGTCCATTTAATACTTTCTAATACGTAACAAAAAATCACGAACGATGCCTGTCTATAGAGACGTCTACGTGTCAAATTTACTTAATAAGTACAAGAATATTTACGAAGAAAATACTAAATTTACATATTTTTTTCGTTTACTCATTAAAGTCTATGATTTATTCATTTTTTCCCAGAAAATAGTCGGCATAAATAACCCCCAAATTAGGCGTAATCCAGTCTGGAACCTCGGCATTAATATCACATTAAGACGAATTATTCGATGTACGCGGAGGCGTAGGACCACACTTGACGAATTAATGTAAGCCGGGTATAATAACACGCGCCAGTTTATTCTGTAATGGATTATAATTCATCACACTGGCTATAAACATGCTAGCCCGTCCCGGAACACGCGATCTCTATCGCTCCTGCTAATTCACCAGCTATTTCATTAGATATAGGGCTTATAATTGCGTGTATGACGGGTGGTGATTTATACGGCAGGTTGGAGGCTGCACTTGTTCACAGATGTGCGGTTTATTGGCAGCTGGGCTGAATCTTAATGATGTGCTTCTCGTGTTCAGCGTTTAATGCTTTAAACAGGAATTATGATCGGCAAATTGCTGAAGATGAAATAATGCCGGTATGATGGAGATAGCCTAGTGAGATAAAATACCAGAAACGTACAGTAAGGTTTAGTAGTTTACTCGGTTTACTGAATTTCATGGAAAAGTTATATCTAAAGATTTTTATTGACGTCATTTACTGCCTTTGTAAATAATACAATAATTGCGTAGGTATTTTAAAATATGTAGTCAATAATTGAATATTTTGCTCCCAAATGTTCTGAGTTTAATTTCTACTAGGAAGTAGGAACTGTCCTCCCGTTTTGTCTTGTAAGATCATGACAGGTTTAAGTACTTATGTGACCACTGTGTTAAATGTTTATAGGGATGTTAAATGCGATCTACTTGTTTGCGCAGTCACTATGATAGCCACTAGCGCTAGCGCAGTCCTTGATAAAATTAATGGCGGATTGAAGGTTCTAACCGCGACAGTAATGCCGCATGAACAGGAGTGCTGTTGCCGTCGTCATCAGAATGCAACCTTAACGATCACGAATTGGAACAACGATCTTTCTATTCGAAAGATTATTAATAGTAACTCTAGAAAACCTTTACATTATGTTGTTTTTATATGAATACTTACTGTAAGCCTGAACAACTTTATAAGGCCATTTCACGGTTAAATTACGAATAATTCCAGCCTCTGTAATCTAGCTAACCACTTTTTCCGCATTAGCTAATGTTTCATCCCACTGACATGCCACATGCATATTACCATCGCGCGAGATAAGTAATAACTACCTACGTGGGACGCAAACAAGGCCGGGTTCCAACCCAGTGTCTTCATGTCTAGGTGCAGATGCGTTGCATATCTACAGGAAAATTGGATTATTTTTGTATCAAGATCAGGTTCCAATATCAGAACCCGGCACAAGGAATTGAGGAAATTTCTCAAGTCTTGATGAATTCGAGTTGATGTCCGAGATTAGGTATCTTGTTTCGTTAAATTTTGTAACTTGTCTCTAACAAATGACATAAACAAGTTCTATTGTTTTTATTCGCGGTCTTTCTTGCTCTCATTTGTTGTTGCGACTTTTTGTTTTTTTTTTTTTTATCTTATTAACTATGCGTCAATAAATAAATGACTTCCTAGTCTACTTCACTACATACATAGTATAAAACAAAGTCACTTCCCGCTGTATGTCTGTCTGTATCTATGCTTAGAACTTTAACACTACGCAACGGATTTTGATGCGGTTTTTTTAAAATAGATAGAGTGATTTAAGAGGAAAGTTTATGTATGATTTGTTAACCCGTGCGAAGCCGGGGCGGGTCGCTAGTACTAAATAAAATAAAAAACAAAAACATTTCAAACTGAAGTGCTACCCAATTACGGCTTAATAATTTCAAGGAATGATTGTCTCACCTTTTTTATTTACATGAACGCTACGAGAATATCCGAGACGGAAACAATTAGTCCCATATTTTTCAACGGTTGACGAACCAGATCAAATCTTTAAAGCCTTTATTTTACCGAAGTGTCAATTACGAAGAGTCGGTGGGCGCTCGTGTAGGCGGCCTTATCGGCAGGGCGCGTACGCGCATACAAATTGACGTATTATGAAAGCGATTGTAATCTTAACGATGCGCTCAATGAAGCTATATTGAAATTTCATCTGAAGATAGGTTGAAAAGGTAGGTAGGTTAGTTACATGAATGTTCACTTACAACCAAAACCTTATACATATATATTTAATCTTAATTGGTGCTGTAGGTACTAGCATAATCAAACAAATACATATCGTCGGTATACTTCTAAAACATGATAACTGACTGAAAACATAGTTTCGAGAAAACACGAGTTGAAACTTTGACCCTGAAATATGGGAATTTAGAAACGCTTTTTTACTAATTTAGTTCTACACATGAAATTTTTGGGATGTTATTATTGCCTTAAATTGGTAAAATTGATATTTTAAATTCTTCTTCTTCTTCACGTGCCCTCTCCGTCCAGGAGGTCGGCGACCATATGTCTATATGTCTCTCTATGTTCAGTCATGCGAATTAGTCTATCTATGCTCTTAACTTTTAACCAGTCTCTTATATTTTTAGTCCATGATGTGCGCCTTCTACCACGGCCACGCTTCCCTTTAATTTTTCCTTCAATTATTAATTTCAGTAGGTTGTATTTATTGTTTCTATATATATGTCCAAAATATGCTGCTTTCCTTTTCTTAATTGTTGATACTACTTCTAAGCCTTTATTCATGATTTCCAATACTCTGACATTAGTTATTCTATCTGTCCATTTAATTTTGAGCATCCTTCGATAAATCCACATTTCAAAAGCCCTTAGTTTGTTGACCAATTTCTTTTTCAGAGTCCAGCTTTCGGAACCATACATAAGAATTGGGATGATGTAACATTTAACCATTCGCCACCTCAGTTTTAGGTTTATTTTTCTGTTAGTTAAAAGTTTCCTCATTTTCTGAAAGGTGTTTCTGGCTATTTCAATTCTCGTTCGTATTTCCTTCTCTGACCCCCAGTCTTCATTTAACCAACAACCCAAATACTTATAACTTTTTACCCTATCTATTATTCGGTTATTTAAGGATAGTGGCCTTAGCGTTTCTGAAATTGGTGTTTTACTAACAATCATGTGTTTTGTTTTATTTATATTTATCTTGAGTCCATATTCCAAAAGTGTGTTATTCAGTCTTTGCAGCATTATTTGAAGGTCTTCAGGGTTCGTAGCTAATAAGATGGTATCATCAGCGTAGCGAATGTTCTGTATCAGTTTGCCATTCACACGGATCCCAAGATCAAGTTCGTCAAAAGCATTTCTAAAAATCACCTCCGAGTACAAGTTGAATAAGCAGGGTGATAGGATACAGCCCTGCCTTACGCCTTTCTCTATTTGGACTTCTTCAGTCAGAACGTTATTAATTTTAATTTTAGCTTTTTGTTTCCAGTATAAGTTCTCTATAAATTTAATGTCGTTGCCATCTATTCCAATTGATTTTAATATATTGATTAATTTAGCATGATTAACGTTGTCAAATGCTTTTTCGAAGTCGATAAAGCACATGTGAACATCTACTCGAACATCTAGACATCTTTGTACCAAAACTTGGACTGCTACTAAGGCATCTCTAGTACCTAGTCCGGCTCTGAACCCAAATTGTGTGTCACTTATGTTTTCTTCTATTTTCTTGTAGATTCTTCTTTGTATGATTTTTAGAAATACCTTCAGGAAATGACTCATAACGCTGTTCATCCGATGATCGCTGCAGCTTTTGGCATTGGCCTTTTTAGGTAATGGTGTGAATATTGATTTTAAATTCGGAAAATATAAAATATTGGCCGACAATAAAATGGGATGTGTTAGTTATCATGTTTTACCTGTACACAAAATGGAGTAACTTTTGTGGATTACGTAAAAATTATATAAAAAATGAATATCAATGATGGAAAATAATGAGAAAAATGAAAAAGATCTTTTTACACGGTATTATAAGCAAATTCTAAAAACTAACGTAGCAATAAAAATAATAAATGACATGCAACGTGTTATTATTTACAGGTAAACAATTATAAGTGAATTCTTCTTGCAATTTTTGAATTTTCCCTCCTTTAGTGAAGAAAAATACGCACAATACGCTCCTTATTAATTAAATAACTGCAAAAAACGTATATTGCTGATTTTCTTGCGATTAATGAGCATATTTTAATCAGTTTTAAGTGAACTTAATACTATCTAGTTGTAAACTACACAACGTCTTGAAAGAAATGTCTACAGGTAAATAGTAATGAATAATGTTATAGTGTTTTACCAGTTGCTGTAACTAGATTCTTAATTATAGGTACATTCAGGCAAATAATGTAAAGGTTACTTAATATATTTTACGTGACCAGTTTTATGAAATATGTAGTTTTAAATGCCCTTATTATTGTTTACGTGCACATTATATTTTATTTCTTGTCTGTTAGTACGTTTTTACACTCTCTAACTTTCTAAATAATAAATATAAATTAAAAAATGCCACATATATATAAAAAACAATAAAATTTGAACAAAACTGTATATATAACTCATTTTTGACCATTTTGTCAGTTATCATGTTTTGGAAGTAGGTATACCGACGATATATGGGATGAGGAGATGACTTACCGTTACGGCGTTTACCTAAGTATTTACCTGTGATACACAAAGATAAAGAGAAGGACTGAACTATTTTTTGTAGTACACTAAGTTTAAATATTATTGTGTTTTTATATGTTGCAGTCTCCTTACACACAGATAGACATAAAAACAGCGTGGTGATCCGTGGTTTGCGCCTACCGTGATTGCCAAAGTAAAAATGATATCCGATTTTTTTCTAGTCTTTATATATATTAGATAACAATACACTCCTTTTTTGGGGCAGTCGTGTAAAAACATAAATAATGTGGTTTAGGCAGCATCCATGAGTAGGAGTGCGGCCCTTTCGAAAATTACTTGTAAGTCCATTGTAAGTCAATTGGCAAGTATACGGAATATAAAACGAGTATTACGTACATTGAATGAGTATTCAAACTTAATATGAGTTTACTGCATGAGAAATATTTTTTTTATTATCTCTTGAACATGGAGTCCATTACAGAATTACCATTCGATACGCGATCGACATGGGTGGCCGCTACCGGCCAGAAAAACGCGTAGGTTAGCTGATATTATTGATTGAAGTATTATGCACTCGCGTGCAATAAATAACATTCATTTATACATTGTGATAATGGATTATCGATAGTTGATTACCACTTTATAAGGCTCCTTGAATTTTTTTTTATAACAGTCATTACGTTGAATCCCCTGCTAGTAAATCAGGTATAACATACGTGGACGCTGTTTTCGGGAAACTAATTTAATTTGAAGTACCTAGTAAAGTATATTGGCGCCGGACGCGGGTGTCGGCTTGGTCAACTAATTGAAAAAGTTTACGTCTCGACGCGACAGGGTCGTGGCGGTCGCGCGTGTAGAGCGCCCTTAATGAAAACTAATTATTATTTGTCTGCAAGATGTTCGATTGTTATCCAATCACAATTTGTTGCGAATTCATGTTGTAGATAACGAGTGTAATGAATTGTCTACTTGGCCCTCGTTGTAGTTTGGCGCCGACCGTGGGAAGAGTGAAACCACTATCGTATATAAAGTTTAGGGGAGACCGAAGCAAAACGGTATACCTAAGACTAGTGATGCATTCCATACGAATATTCGTATTCGCCGAATGTTAAAAAGGTAATCGTCCCTTTTTTTTCAGTGTTCATTTCAAGTTTCATACATATGTATACATATTAAATATAATAGTTACGTTTCATAAACTTTTACACTGAAAGGTGCCGAAAGCTACAATGTCGCGAGTTTTAACTTTCACTCAGCGCGTTTTACTCCGGCAGATTGTATTGATACCTACGTTTTATCATATTTCATTGCTTGATGTAAATATTCACTGAAATGTTAAATTTTCAGAATCAAATCTAATTCAAATAAAACAGATTTAGTTTAGCGCGTCAACGCACGTGCGATAACAGTTTTAAACTGAAAATCGGTCCTCGTAAAATTTTATATTCTCGTGCTTTTTTGAAAAATCGCGGGCTGTAAAAAAGTGGAATCGGAGTAAGCCGTAATAATTTATGTAGAGCTGTTAGGCGAGTGAAACGCTCTGGATTTCGCGGATCGCGACGTATTTTATTTTAAACGGCGTCGCGCCGCTTAATTGGATTCGCGCACATAGGGCCAAGCCGGTCCGGCGCGGCAGTGGTCAGAGAGCCTACCGCGAATCACGTTCGACGTGTTGCCTCTCTGTCGCACTTGTGAATTTGTACATAAGTGTGACAGGTTCGATGGTTAGCGGTAGGCCCGCTGTTGCGGCGGGCTGGTTGTCACTTGACGATGAGCGGAGTAGTTACTGTAGATACCTAAATACTGTGAAAACTCTTTTTGCGTGCCTCGTTTTATTTTGTTTTAGTTTCGCATGATCTACTTTTTGGGAACATCACAGCATTATTTTGTATTATTGTTGTAATATCGAACTACGAATTATTGATGTATTAGTAGTTATATACATAAACTCTATACTCGTACTACCTTACAGGCATAGAAAGAGTTATATTTCAGCCCATTAGGTTGTTTTAAGAGACTAGCGAACATAAATTCTTATAGTCAACTGTAAATACCATGTACTCATTTAATTTATCTTGCGCAATTTACTAAAAGTTTTGAAAGTTTAAGTACAAACTCCAATCTTAAAGCGTACCTACACATAATAAAGCTGGCGTTAAAGTAATAATAGGTTATTGGTGTTCTGAAAGTTTCCCGAGAAGAGGGGACCTGTAGGAAACTGCACTCAAAGTAACGCGTTATCTTCTTGAGATTAAAGTTAGGTAGGTATATCTATACCTACCTAAATAATCATATTTATAATGGTATTTATATTATAATTAAAAAAAAAAGACTAAAATGTAGTGATGTGATATATTTTTGGAATCGGCTCAGAAAGCCCTTTCTGTTTAATACCACACACGATAGGTTTCTAAATTTTTTTTTCCAAAAAAAAAGATGACGTCATAACTCCTCTCGTTTTTTTTTATTTGTTGGTGCTTCGGGTCAAATTGTTTCAAATCAATCTAAAGATCAATCGTACCGATTTTCATACCTTTAACGTGATTTGCAGCATTTTACTGAATTTCTCGGTGTACCGCCAGTGCTGTATCTAAATCACACGAAGGGGAATAGCTGTGGTTAATATACCTCATATTGTATCAAAACATTTTCTGTAATATTAATATTCAGAGAGGTAAAATGAGGACTGTTTATATGAAAAAGCGGTCAACGGACTTCGTTCCATTTCCTCTAAAATAGGTGTATGTATTTATTTTATTTTTTTACTAATTCATCATAATACAAGGCATTCTCACGTAGCCAAACCTTCTTCCCATGAATTAACATTTCACCCTCCTGAGTATAGTTCTGAGTTAAGTGTATAAATGTATCAATTAACTATTTCTTGTTGTTATTCGGTCCCATCAGCGAGGAGACAATAGTAGCACAGATTGTTAGAAGAACTTTACTGCTGTACCATGTTCTACTAACATGCTCAGTAGATGTTCCATTATAGAAAGGTCTTATAACTACCATAAAATGCAAGTTTGGTTCGTTTAAATACGAAAAACCTAGAATTTTAAGAGTGACTCAGGAGACTGTAACCTGTGACAAGAAAAACTTGATTAACCCAAATACTACCTTATTATTATTAAGTCATTTTCTGTCTATGTTTTAGAACAAGAACAGATTAATACTGTCTGGTATACATTTGCAGCTTGTGCATTGCTCGCCTTACCCTATTGAAATTGAAATCGTTTATTTCAGGCATATAACCCATAGTGTTAGTACAAAATATACAATTTAACTACCTATATCTATGTTAGTGTAAAATATGTAAAAGAATAAATACCTAAAACTACTTAATACTATTTATTTACACTATGATATTTACGACTGCCTTAGCGGCGACAAATGTCGGTACTCTTCTCGACGTTGTGTGCTCCACTGCGCTTTCTTTGCTCTCCATTACCCATACACATTGCAGTAAATAAGTATTAAAGAACGTAGATAATACTAGTAATAGGTACATGTAGTGTGTTCGCCTTTGTACATAACATTTTTATTTTTGTTTGGTTTTGTCCGTTTTCTTTAAACCTGTTTATGTGCAATAAAGTGACATACATACATACATAAACAAGAAATAGTTACTCGTACAACAAACTTAATTTACGCAATTAATCTAGTACAGTTTAATTTAAATAAAATTTGATTTTGATTTCATTATGTTATACCAAAATAAAGTTATGTTATTTGTAATCACTATTAGTAATTCAGATATTAGGACCGACTTTTTTTAAATGATGCATATTATTTAACTGAATCAGACTAATCTCAATAGGTCCCTCTGGGTTGGAAGGTCAGATGATACTCGCTGTTGTAAAAACAAGTCCCTACGTCTGTTCTTAGGTTTAGTTGCAGAGCGGAGACAGGTTTCAAAAAGCTGGGACAACGCTTGGAAAGTGATGATGCATTTTATGTAAGAACATGACAAAATCATTTTTATAGTCTGGTTTGTTATTTAAAAGTAAGCATGCAAATTATTCATATTTTGTGTCTCAGCAATTGTATTTAACATTTACGAAATTACCAAAATAATTTGCAAAAGAATTGCAGTAATGACACCGCTTTGAGCAACAAACGACCAGATAAGAGAAGCTTATAATATGTCGCTCTGGGGGTCAGTAAATCTTGGCAAAGTACACTGATGAAAAGATCTTTCACTTTGAACAACGAAATTGTACATGTACCTACATGCCATAGGTACATACCTGGAGGCCGATTCGAGCTTTATAATCTTGTTACGAATCGGTTACTGTATATGAACTGTAGGTTGTTAATAGTGACATTTCTGGTTGAGAAAGTAGGTAGAGTCGTTGAATGTATGGGGCCCAATACATTCCACGGCTCATCTCTTTCCGAACAGACTTTATATACCTATAACACGCCTTTTCTGAAGGTATTGATTTATGATCTGAATATACTTGGTAATTTTTTATGCAATTTAAAGAACCGCATTCGTTTTAAAAAACTGATATTTAAAGTGACTCTTTGCGCACTCGCTGTTCTAGCTTGCAGCGCAGCACAGTCGGAGACAAATGTCGCCGCTCCATTCCTCACATCTCGTCCCCTGCCGGCGGCTCTCTAATGAGTAAATTGTTGTCCGCGCGGAATTTAATATACTGCCCTACCCTGTCTTGCCTTGTCCTACCCTGTCCCCGGCCTCTCCCAGGACTCACTTTGAGAATTTGCTACAAAAATGTTTTATGTCCTCAGATTTTTCTTCACGAAGGACAAGCTTCTTCATTTAGGACGTCGCGGAATAAATTGTCGACATCTGTAATAAGTCGTCCTTTATATTTCAGCTTCAGTAATTTTGCAAAATTGTGGAATTATAACTCTCTTAAAACATCTAATATATGCATTATTTTTTATCCTAAAAGGGATCTAAGAAACGCATTCGAGCTTCAGTTCAATTTCTCTCAAAGGTGCATTTACTAGCAATAGCGTTGGATGGAAGTTACCCGTATCGCGGCGAATAGGGGGCGAGGAAAGGGATGGGAAAGGGGTTCAGTCGAGCGAGTAAAGCTGCACAAAAAGAGTAGCACATACATATGAAGTTAGTAATCGTATCTGCCGACGGCCCGGTAAGAACAAATGGATTGGACAGGCGGAGCGCGTTACAGAGAACTGTATGTTATAAGCTAATAGCGGTTTAATCTATACGTAGAAAGCCATGGGGTGATTACTAAGCCCTACAGATAAAAAAACTTGTACTGGGACATAGTTATAGTTATGACTTATGACGCAGACGCTGAAATTCACATTACCTACAACTCTGCCACTTCGCTTTTGACAGAGCGGTCGTGATCACGTTTAGGCGTCTTACTAATACTTAATTCATTCTAATGACATTACTCTTTGGCAAGACTATACCTACCTATTGAACATATAGGTAAAACAGGTAGGTAAAAGTGAAACATTTCCGCTGCAGCCTGTCACTCGCGACAGCCAAGTAGGTGTTCGTTCGCTCGATCGCGCGCCAACGCGTCTACTAGTTGCATGCTATCGGCAGAAACCGCGCGTGTACAGATTATTACAGCTCATTCTAGGCTGCTACATTATAGGTAGTAAAGGTAGTTAATGGAGGAGTTCCGTTAGCCACCTTCCGATTTGATCACCAGATGTTCGCATTTGCAATGTGTCGTCGAAATTACGGAAAAAAACTTTTTGAATGCCAGCTCAATCAGATACTACTGACAGGTTTTAATGTATACAGATTTAAATACTTGTCCATAGGTGCCTATTTTAATTAAAGTATAGAAGTTCTGTTCAAAAACTGAATAAGCGTAAAAAAAACTATGGGTATAGCCTCTCGTGACTTACCGGAAGATTATTCAGCACTGTGTAAGGGATGGGCAGACTGAATGTTTGTATAAATAAATTACCAGATTAATCTTGGCGATTGTCTGCACGTATTTATAATCGGGTGTGGCCGTAACCCTAAACAGTCCTGACAGGTTCTGGGAAGAGCGCCCTGTCTCGGATGCTGTGGCTCTTTTGCTTTGCTGCTTGCGGCTGTGGACAGGCAGCAGTTTAGTCCGCCCGATGACAGACGGGCAATTGAATAGAACAAACAATCTTGTGGATTCTAGCCAGTTTCTTTTTTGAACAGTGTTATACAACAAGATACCTACTAATAACCTGCTAATTAATTAGCAATTCAATTTTGAAGATAACAGTTAATTTCTCAAAAACTTCAAATCCAAATCGACGCTCAGTCTTAGGAAGAGGAAGGAATGAAGGAAGGAACCTGAGGAAGTCGAATATAATCGAAATAGCTTAATTTTTTTTATTACGATTACGTTATAATTAGGTACTCAACTTTACGAGCGAGCGACTTGTGTCTGTTCTGCTTACTTACTGCAGTATCTTGATTCGGTTGGTACACTTGCTCTAGTCGGGGGCAAGCCGATAAATAATACAGACCGGTAATGGACGCCCCGAGCAAATGTCCCGTGGGACTCGTATGAACATGATGGATTATAAGAGGGATTAACTGAAACATCGAGTTAAACGGATTAAGAATATTCTGAATCGTTCCGTTTTACACTCGTAGGTACTATCACGGATTGTAATGTGACATGCAACTATGTATAGTTTTCGAGAGCAACAGATTGCATTCAACCGTCTGTCGGTCTTATCTCTCAGTTTATCTCGGAGGAAATTGGATTTAGGCCGCAGACTTCACACGAGAGGACTTAATAGACGTACTGCTACTTGTAACTGTAGCAGTGTTGGAGTAGAATAGACAAAAACCACAAATACTTGGTATACTCAAGTCGTAGAGACATATTCTACCACTACAAGTACGGAAGTAAAATTATAGTACAGTTGGCTGCAAAAGCATTGATTAAAATGAAAAAAAAAAAATTATATAAACCCCGTGTGGCAGTGTCGGCGAAACACTTCTTAGAACCAGCGTTCTACTTACTTTAAGTGAAGACAATTTATCATGTTCCTTACTTAGATCAACCTTTTACAAGTTACTTGCGCATTTAATCTGAAACTCAGCTCGAAAAATATACTGATATTGTTCGTATGGTTCTTTCCTGCCATAAATCTCAGCTTTTCCCAGCAGCGTTGTTTGTGGACTTGTGCATTTTCATTAGCTTTCCAAAGAAGAATTTCATTCAATCCTTTTTAGTGTATTTGCGTATTTCCAATTTGCAAATGTACTACAGTACTTACCTTAATCTGAAATCGAAGCTGCCAATTTATCCAGTAGCTTTAGTTTCTTTGGCTGTTTATGCCTTTCTATTATTTACAAAATTCTAATTTGTAGTATAGTTTATACAAGCTGTCCGTGATAAATAACATTTTAATAAAACTGTTCTAAGGATAAGATGATATTAAAAATAGGATTTATCGTGAAACGTAAATATTTTAGTTTTCACAATACACGTAGTGACATGAAATAGTCGAGGATACGATTAGCTTTAACGCAAGGTGCGTCCATAACTTACAACGACAACAAAGCCATTTGAGATTATGAAAAGGTTTGATATCACGTCGTTGTCATATTCCTGTCTCGTTCGTATGCCGAACAATGGAGCGAGCGCGCCGCGGAGTCGGAATAACCCATTTAACACCGACTATATCTGACAGAATAACTGTTACGTAATACAGTGAGAACTAGCTTTAGTAACTTGCAGAGCTAGAAATGTACACACCGCGTCATATGATTAGGACCACAATATTTTTCTTTGCTATTTAAGATATAAGACAAAATAAACATATAAGAATAATAAATTTAAACATCTTTAGGCATACCAAGTTTAACTTAGTCAATCGAACTTCTTAAGTGCTCAGAGAGCATTTGTAATAATATTTGTAGGCAATTACGACGCGTCACTTGAATACGACCATGAAATAAAACACAAATTATTCTAATGCTGAATGAAGTTATTTAATAAAAGTAATGATTAATAGTCGAGGCTTTTTCCCTTCTTTTGTATTAAATCAAAAATCCGAGATGGCATTGAATCATAAAGACTTCTCAAGTATTTAATCGATAGTTTGCTCCAACACTTTTTTATACCTATCTCGAGTTCTTTTTTATTGTTTTTTTTTTGCCGTTCTTATAAATTTCACGTGACAACCATCCCCACACATTTTCTAATATGTTTAAATCAGGGGAAAGTGATGGCCAGTCGAGAACATCAATATTATGTTGTTGAAACCATTCACGGACATTGTGTGCTCTATGAATGCTGGCGTTATCATGCTGAAAAACGAACCCATTATCACCTGTGGTACTGCTAATCTTACATATTTCATTCTCTAAAAGATTAATGTAGCTTTCAGAGTTTTGTCGTCCTTGTATGACGACTAAATCTATCGGTCCTTTATATGATATTGCTCCCCAGACCATTACTGAGCCTGCATCATTTCGCCGCCGCGATAAAATTATTTAATTTTTGCGTAAATCATGAAAATAGTAGGAGTAACCGTCGAGGCCATCTAAATTAAAAAGGTTTTCATCACTAAATATAACTTTATACCATTCTTTTGTCCAATGCATTATGTTTCGAGCAAACCGAAACCGTTCTGTACAGTGATGTTCTTTAAGGCATGGCTTTCTCTTAATTTTCAAACGTTTTAAATGTGGACAATTACGTAAAATCCTTTGAACAGTCCTTATAGATGCGTTAGTTCCAACGTTGTGAGCTATTTGTGCGGCAGTTAGCATAGCATTTGACGCTTCACGTAATATTGCCCGACGCTCTCTATTAGTTGTAGAAAATTTGGTACGACCTTTGAACTTCTTACCATAATTTTCGGGATCGTTTAGAAAATTACTGATCACCTGGTGTGAACGCCCTATTCTTCTTGCGATTTTTCTTAGAAAATAGCCTTCTTCACGAAGAATTCTTATTTTCCTTATCTCCTCTAGATTTAAACAGCTTTTTCGACCCATATTACATAAAGAAAATATTATATCGTCACCATTTGATATTGTTCACTTCAGAAATAAGCAATACGTACGCAGCACTACGCACTGTGCTGCTTTTGTTTTACAACTGAAGCCGAACGGGGGGAAAGAGTTCGTTGGTCGTATTCAAATGACGCGTCAGGACCTGTCGCATTGATGCCGAGCGTGGTCGCGCGGAGTATCTAATATCTATAATGTTCCATTTAGTTATAGTTAAACTTCGCGTGCCTAACGATGTTTATATTTACGATTCTTGTATGTATATTTGTCTTATATAATAATATAATAAAGAAAAATATTCTGGTCCTAATCATGTGACGCGGTGTGTATATTTCACAATAATATTATTATATGTTATGACAAATATCAAACATAAATAATACACATGCAATGTACATTTCTCTTTCTTTGCCCGAAGCTGCAAGGTTTATCATTTATACTATATACTAGGTGTACCCGTGGCTTCGACCGCGTCCGACTCGGTTCATGTCAACCGCTCCCGTTCCGTATTCCGATTGTAATTACCGATTATGAATTTGACTTGGATTTATTACGGATATGACATATCAATAACAGAAGTGACGTTTCTGGTAGAAAATATCAAATTCATAACATGTTATCACAATCAGAATACCCTTAAGGTTTCTACAATATTCTACATCCCAAAATCAAAATAATGTAATGTAAAGGGAACAGACAACAAGACACAGACAGACAGTTTATTATCGCATTCATAGTTTAATATAGAATACAGGCCCAGAAGCTACTTTATAGGAATATTACTTACCTACAGCATTATAAATCAAGGATGAAACTGATCGTAATTAACGCGTTAAAGCTCATTAGTCGTTTTAGAAGATGCCAGCCACTGGCGCGGATGCATACGTAAGATGTATACGTTTAGTATAAGCTATAAGTAGTAGCCCCTTGATAGCTATAGCCTACGATAAGTTACTTAGCGCCACTTGCACCATCCCACTAACCCTGGGTTAACCGGTTAAACATTGAGTTACCATGGTTACCAGTACAATTTTCCACTGTGTTAACGGTTTAACCGCTTAACCCCGGGTCATGCAGTGGGATGGTGCAAGTGGCGCTTACAGTATTTTTTCTTCTTCATTTGATTACTGCTAAGTATATCAATGTAATATTCTTAAACAAAAAAGGGAAAATCTTATAAAACCCCATTAAAAAAAAAATCTGGACCATTCACAGTCACGCTGTTTCGTAGACACATGAATCACGTGGATAAACTCATCTCCCCACGATTTATAACCTCTTTTATTTAAATACATTGTTGCGTATCGTTTCTCGCGCGATTTGACTTTCCGCGCGTCTGGTCGCGGCGCGGCGGGCGCCGCTCAATGGCGTACCATTCAAATCGAGTAGGTATACCATATATAAAAACTGAATAGTTTATAAATTTTCAGTACTTATACACAAATATTTTTGATTCAAATACATACCTATTAACTTCATATTACTATTGTATACTTATAATCTTACCTAAAGAAGAGAAAAGAGTCGAAATCGACCTGACCTGAAGAATGGCTTAATTTGCTCACGGCACATTGTGTAGCATTTTTACATGTTACCTCATTGATTTAGTTACATACATCAAATATCTATTCTGAATTTAGTATATATAACAATACAGTAAAAGATTTTAAATAGACTGAATAAATCTTCGTTGATTTTTGAAACCAAGTGCTACTATGACATAAACGAATATTTAAATGACAGCGAACTTTTTTGATGCATGTAAGTAATTTATTATCTATAGAATATAGGCCTTAATTTGACATTTAACAATTAGAATTTTGACATTATTTGATGAGCACGCAGTATGTATTAGTTGACTTTTATTATTAACCCCTCATTTCCCAGGACCTCTCAAATCCATACAATTCCGACTCATATTGGAGCCACTGGGAAGCGCTGGTGGCCTAGCGGTAAGAGCGTGCGACTTGCAATCCGGAGGTCGCGGGTTCGAACCCCGGCTCGTACCAATGAGTTTTTCGGAACTTATGTACGAAATATCATTTGATATTTACCAGTCGCTTTTCGGTGAAGGAAAACATCGTGAGGAAACCGGACTATTCCCAATACGGGCCTAGTTTACCCTCTGGGTTGGAAGGTCAGATGGCAGTCGCTTTCGTAAAACTAGTGCCCACGCCAATTACTGGGATTAGTTGCCAAGCGGACCCCAGGCTCCCATGAGCCGTGGCAAAATGCCGGGACAACGCGAGGAAGATGATGATTGGAGCCACTGGGAACTGAGAGGTTAAGATGATGACAATTAATTTGTAACTCATGAGCTCCACCGCCACTCACGTTAAATATTTGTATGCCTCATACGGCCAAAAGTGGAGCACTTAATTATATGTATGCAACACCTGTTTGTAACACTACCTGCTTTTCGACAAATAAATGAATTGAATTGAAACTAAGCGCTAAGGTTTCAGTTCAAACCAGCAGTTTCGGATTTCTCCATAATATCCCACGTAAAAAAAACTCGTTATAAGTAGGCAATTCTTCTTCTCAAAGGTCTTGAAGGTTGGTTGGGGTCTTGCATTTTGTAAATACCTAGTCATTAAAGAAAATACCTAATGTAGATACAAAAGGGGAAAGTATTCAATCATTTATCCGTAAGCACATGTGCTCGATATACATAGAACAAGGATGGAACAAGTAAACAAATAGGTAAGTTTCAGTGTGACCGACACAAATAACAAAAATTTTAGGTTTTAAATAGATCATATTATAAATAAACTCCACTTCAGGACAAATAAAATAAAGAACGAGAGCAAAACAGTATTAAAACAAAAGCGATATGCAGGATAGATCATAAACAAACGCTAACTGCTTTTTGTGTGGTCCTGGCGAATAAAAGGATATTGAACTGGCCCTCTGCCAAATGTAAAATGTTACTCGTCCTTTTCACCCGATACGTATGTGAAAGGGGTGAAGAATAATGATTTTATAAATTTAACGGGGAACGAGCGTGTGTTAATCTATAAAAGTGATACAATTTGCTAGTGTATAAATCTTAGTCAATATTGCGTTGATTTGTAAAGCTTGTGCCATTCATTAATTTATTTATAAACAGTCATATTTAATACATACAGTCATACACACTACTTGTATCAGCAAGTCGTTACTTTAAATGCCTAATTTCATTCATAGGTTTTATACTTCGGAATCTTCATATCTGCTTAATTTAATTTCGTTTTAGAAAAATTACACATTTTGCAGCAAAACGCAAGTAAATCGGTGAACCATTTTTTTCGATTTCGATAATATCTAGCTCAAATACTCATTGTTACAGAAAAATGGTCGACTATATCCAAATTAAATATACGTTTAATAAATAGCCTCCTCCTTTCGTCGGTTGAAATATTGCCGAAATCGTTCCAATCTCTGATTATAACTGCATATTATATGCATACTGGTCTGTGTTTATAGTTATAGTTCATTTATTACTAGTGGTGCCAACCGCAGCTAATGTGATTTACGCATTCCCAGGGTATGACATATCCTGTTTCCATAACGCACTGATGTCGGACGACGACGGAGCGTAAATATGTCCCTGTTAATTTATAAGTGCCGGGCACGTGTTATGAGTGTTGTATTTATTAGTCTACTTAAAATGAAAAACACCGTTATTTAAAGTTGCATCTGTCATTTTGTCTCGGATCGTGGAAACAAGTCATTAATCGAAAATTAAAGCGTTATGAATCAAATGATACTCATTTAATATTTTTAACAGTATTTTTGGTAACGCAGCTTGTGTCCAGGTTTATATGTGATATTAGGAACGTTATTAGGTAGTCAAGTTTTTTTTTAGTTTAGGTAAGATATGCATTCGTATTCCTATGACTGATGTATTTTGATGTTAATTACTTCCAATTTGCCATTGAGCCAATCTTTACCTAAGGTAAAAATACGTATAAATATACAGACGTATTGTTGAGATTATGTAGTCGGTACAATATGCAGCTTCTAACACAGTTAATATATCTGTCATATCAAACCCTCCGGGCATATCCCATTCTCTTTGACCAGTACCAACGGTGATACAACTCTAGAATGAAATGACCTGAAGACTGATTTGAGATGAAAGTATCTCGGACCTCGTGGAAACCCACGTCATCGAAACAAGATACTTGACAGAAATAAAGCCTTTAATCTATTATTAACGCACTTAATTAATTTCAGTTGATTCAACTGGTACATACAGTTAGCGGCAAAAGTAGCTAAGCTTTTAGGCTTTTCTTTAAGTTTATATAATGACATGTACACAATTTTATTACCTTAACAATAAAGTTATTTGGTTTCGTTAATTTTCAACATCTCGACTGCTTAGAAACTTCTGCTGACATTCACCTTTACCATGGGTTTAAAGATTGTAAAAGAAAATATTTTTCACTGCAAATTAATCAACACTAATGTGTTAATACATACCTACATGTGTAGATATAACATAAAACAAATAAAGTACGGAAACTTTAATATGATGTTCTTTTTTCATAGAAACATGCTTATTTGGAGTGTTCAGTGCCTATTCCTAAGCAGAGAACGAGCGAACCTGTGATTAAAATGGTTAGTAAAATTTTATAGAACAATAATTTAAGAACTGCATAGTTAACATCGAAATTTGTACTTATGCTTCATGGTGGTATTGTTTTGTAAAACAAACTTATTAACAAAGTAACTTAAAACTAAAAGCCTCGCACTTTTAGCTTTTATGAAGAAGCAATGCACATTGTAAAATGTAAATACGGAAAAGTTCCTCACTTTTTATAGAATCGAGTCTCTTTTCAGTTTCGTTTTTTCGAAAACAAATACAATTTACCGATTACACTTCCGCAGACGTATAATGGCCATAATGGGCCGTAACAAACGGTAGCAGGTTCGATTCCAGACATTTGCATGCTAATGCTGCACTCGCATTCCGTTTGTTTGCTATTCTGTGTGACGGTGGCTGGGCGGTTAGTGATGGTCTGATGGTGGATTACGGGTTAACTACACGCAATTCACGTTTATTATGGCTAAATAGTTTTATAAAATGGCATTTAATTGCAACTAACATGATTCCTTAAAAGCGCATATAAATTGTAGTTATGTGCATAAAAAATACACATACCTCAGAAGTAGCTATATATTGCTTCTATGATGGGTAACGCCCTGCAAAATAAGTATATTAAAGGTTCGACTCGACTACATTTAAAATGTTTCAAAATCACCATGCAATGACAAAGGAAATTGATATCAATAGACATACTGAAAGTAAACGTAGAGTACCTATACCTATGCTTATTCAAAGAACGGGCATGAATTTTCTAACTATACCTTAGTTTTTTGACCTGAATCAACGAATTATTCCGCAATACAAGTAAATGCGGATAGGTAACAGACACGTCGCTACAGTAGGTAGTAGGTAGGTAATACAGAATAGTCCGATATGTAAAACAGCCGTGGCTGCGCTACGGAAAGTTACTCTCCAATAACTATTGACGACTTCCCATACGGAATATTTTATCGTTTTATGAATATTCCCTGTTCGACACTCACTTCACTTTGCTCAGCTACGTTGAGTTGGAATTAACATTGAACTAACATTCACTGGAAATCACTAAAACATGTCCTCGAATATTTTATAGAAACAAATACATCTGTTTTAAACCTACTCGTATAACTGTCTAAAAACTTTCTAAAAATGTATGAACATCTTGATTAGTCACACTGATTAAAAGATAGAAGCATACTGATAAATCTTCGCAAGGTAATAAATTGTTAATTACCTACGTATTCAGCGTGGCTAATGCATGCCTGACCTGCGGTCATCGTGTACGGTGCATCGCATCGCATTAACCTAAGAAACCCAATCTACAGGTTATTTACCGACGTCTAAACATAACTGATTTATATGAACGCAGTAATAAATGTCATCACAAGAAACGATCTGAGATTATTGCACGATTTAAATCAAAATGAATTAGCTACCTTAAAAGACAAGATTGACGATTCTGACTATTTTAAGTTTATTATTTACATAATAAAATTGGTTGCTCGTTTGTTTATTGGAACGAATAGGTCTACTTACATAAAATCGAATTAAAATGTATATAAGTATATGTCGAAAAGAAAATCGACGACAGTAAGCGCAAATTTAAACCGCTCGATACATGGTTCACGTCATTAATCTACGTCTCAAAATGCTCCTGACTTTGGGAATATTCTTGCGGCAACACCGCCACGCCGCGATATTGCTCGCTTTCGTGACCGCAAAATACGTCGTAAGAGGTACCAACTCCGCGGTTAGGGCTATATTAAGATTCCCTCCCCCCTTCTCCCCCGCTTCCCCTCGGTCCCCGGAACGCAATTTTTCCGAATACTTTATGCTAATGTTTACCGATACGGCATTAAGCCCCTTTCATTACGACGCTCAGATAAATTTCAATTGAATTTTCTCTGAAAACAATCTGTTTGGGCAAATTGAGAAGTTCGGCGCTCGTTTGCATAAAATAATAATGATGAAATCGGTTGAGCAACCTCCTCGAGTTCTATATATTTTGATGAGTCACGCCTCTCTCACCTGTACGTCGATGAGAAGTACAAGAAATTCTCGTATTCTAAAACAATTTTTCATAATAGTCTGATTAAGGTTGATTCTGTTGTCTATTCCAATAAGTTTAATTTTTATATATTAATTTCAATACTTTTGTTTCAGGTACTGTGTCTGGTTTGGTAAAATAATCGGAGTTATTTATAAGAGAGTAGCCTAGTAAGGGTATCTATTTGTTTGTTTTTTACATATACTTGTTACTGAGTTATGGCGAGTAGATATCTACAATCTTTAATGTTGAGTTTAATGTGTGGATAGGTCGATTTTTTTTACGATTGAATAGAATAGAATAGTTTATTCGTCGACACACAGAGAATAGACATAATTACATAAAAAGAACATGGTGAAAATAAAGTATCACGTAATGTCCCCCTCTCAGCATGTTGCTGGCGACTTCCAGCGCTGATTTTCCGATGAGACCATTGACCAGTCATGACAATATTTATTATAAAACTTATTTCCCATACAGCGCAATAACTTTACATCATCTTTGAAAACATGTAATAAACCGTTTATTTATAAAGTAGCAATATCTTGAAAGCTTAGCACTGTCCCTCCTACAATAAATAACATCACTACATTTATCAGAGCGCTGTGAATAAAACGACAGACGTAGTGTCCCATTCAATGCTTATTACTGAGTGTATGAATTATGTATGTGGGGCGGGTATATGCGTACGTCAGCGGGTGAGTGATTGGTCCACGGGACATCTGTTTGATGAGCCAACGGCCGATTATCATAGATATTTTATGGTTAATGCACTGATTTGTTTTTGGAGCAATTAACGGCTTATATCAGTTCATGTAGATAAGTAAAGCAAAACGACCAAATAACAGATAATAGTTACCTACATCCTGGTGTAAAAATCTGATTTCGAACACCGGTCGGATATTTTTTCCACCGAAATGAACTTTGCGTTGCTTTGTGAGTCTATATGCTAGTCTCTACACGCAACATCGTTCTCGCAATCGTCTTTACAAATGTTTTAAAAATTACACATTAGCCTGAGTAATTCAACCTAGAACATGCTAATCCCCAACCATTATTACAAATTATCTGTCCGCCGTTGAAGTTGTAACAAATTACCACTAGTTCTCCTTCTTTAATAATATCCCAACGGCACAACAATAAAAACTTGCGGAAGCAATATGAACCGAGCAAGTTTGCAAAATTTACCAAATTAGCTTCAAGTGTAATACGTTTTTCTATGAAACTTTCGCCGAGCTATCTTAAATTTTGTGCTCATTTATTTATGGTCGGTTTCTCTTTGAGGTGGTAAGTAAGGCAGGGTGTCGGGTGCGTTACTTGCTAATAGACAACGCGGTGGTTATTTGAAAACTTTCCCGATCGCACCTCCCCTGCCCGTCGTACCCTGTGAACCCTGCTCACCTCTCCTATTGCAAACTGCAACTTTTCTACAAGATGTTTAGAAGTTGGCAGAACTTCACATAAATTGTTTTAGTATACATTTTAAGGCACCGTGGACGAGTAGATTTTAACATGCCTATATGGCTTTAAAGTCCGTTTAGTTTACAATATCCACAGGAAAAATGCGTAACAACGCGTTATATTATATCCATAATGTTTTATCTGGGTGTGCTCACATCATCATACGTCATAACAACAAATAATAAATAAAGCGTGGTGGATCGGACTTAAGGAAATCATGATCGACATTAACGATACGGAAATTACGGAATGCACGGGGCGCGAGCACAAAGGTTGTCCTGTTTAAAATACATACATAGTTCGTTACGTTTTAATGTTCAAAATTTTGTTACCTCTAGGTTAATTAATTTCAATGGTATTATAATTGTACACATGTAACACAGACAAGACATCCTCTAGACTGAGCATAGTAACGCTACCCCCTCTGCCACTATATACGGTAGTTTTACCCCATCTTCGAGTCAAAGTGTCAGAATCCCGTGCCGTGATTGGTCCGTGTCTTTGAATGGACCAATCACGGCACGGGATTCGCTCACCTCGTCCTCCCGCACCCCCGTATTTTTGGCAGCATCGGTTTCATGAAATAATTGCTCTAAACTCCGTCTAGAGGATTCCTAGTCTATGACATGTAATTTCCATTAACTAATTTTGCTAATTTAATCGGCCCAGCTTAATTGTCTTGAGAAGACTATTAGTTGCCTAATCAAATTATATTTGACTTTGATCCTAATTACTTGTATATGCTACCGTGAAAACCCGTTAACTGAAAACGTATTTTCCCTAGTTAAAACATGTTTTCGTATCGCCTCAGTAAAAACGCGTTTTCACTAGTTCTCGGAAACGGCTCTAACGATTTGATTTATACAATAATTGCTCGTTTAAAGGTATAAGATAAACAGATTTTGTTGAAAGAGCATATAGGACGGGATTACTTTCCTTAATTTATTGACATAATCTTCAAATAATGTCCGCACGTGCAATGCAGATCAAGGCGCAACTCGTAAACTCCATCCATTTCGCGGCGTCACATAATGCAACGACGGCTTTATATACCCTATGCCAGCGTCTTAATACCAGGCCATAAAGTGCAATGTCCATCATCACAATCTTCGCAGAAATTCGTTTGGTAAACCAGGAAGATGAGCCCTATTGTGTACACAGAGAGTCACACTTTCCTTGAAGTAACTCATTTAAAATAACACTCGCGCGCTATGCCGTAAAGTATGCTTTTGCAGGTGACGTTTGATTTAAATTACTTTAACACACATAACACATCTGCCTTCATGTTTTAACCTTACTAGGCACGACACTAAATATTTTCGAATTTATCAAGTTTAGGGTAATATAATAATTTAAGTTTTGTAACAATGCAGTCATTCCGCTGTTGGCTAAAACTACATTTGGCGTATTTGAACGTATAATAAAATGCTCAAAATGAGTTCGTATCATATAGTTCATTAATTATAATATCGTAAATAAATATTTAACAAACTTAAGTTCAGCAATATTTTTTTTTTCATTTGATTAAATCTTAATTCACAAACAAGCTCATGAGAATCTTCTTTCGCCAATAAGTTGAACGCCAACGACCTTTAATCAATATAAGTGCGACTGAACTCTGGCATCAACCTTTTTTAAAATTCTACACTTTACAAAGATTCGCGCCCCATCTAATCCTCTTTGTCTTTATATAAAATTGCAAAACTCCTAAACGCAGTTAAGCCCCCACCCTCTCTTGATTGCAAATAAATACCATTCACACACCCTCCACTTGGAGATAATTTCGTTTGGAGAGTGTTTTCCGGGTTGCCCGCGGAAAAACGACTTTTTAAGACGCGAGACGCGTAAACACAACGTGTTGGTATAAATTTACCATATGTTTTGTAAAAATACACAGCGTTTTTGGAGGCAGCTAAATGTTTAAAGATGACTTTCTGTTACTCAATGCACATTTACCTAATGAGAAAATAACAAATCGACATTAAATAAGATACTGCCTCTAGTTATTTATAGATTATAACATCCTGGGATTATTTTATAAAATCCTCAAGATTTTAGTAAAAAGAACTCTTCCACCAAACCATCTAAGTACATATTACTTTAACGAGTTTATTACTTGCTTTTTAACAGAGCAAGATTCGTGCAAGCTTTGTTGCCAAGGTGCCACATCTACTTCTAGATGCATACTCGTAGGTAAGTAATTCAATTACTGGTCAGTTCGTCGTAATATAAATAGTGTAGCAGAAATTTTGTTCAAGAAATACTATTAACATAAGTAGGTAAATTCGGAAGCTATGTCTAACATATTATTATTACTCGAAATCGAATGCATGAACTCGAACCGCCTCAATCCATCTGAAACTCATCCTGCAAGTGAAGGAGTGAGCAAACTCAGCTACTACGCCTGATCGTCCAATTTGCAAATTTATCGAAATAACATACAGTTCAATGTTCTGTGCAGAGAAGTTTCGTTTTGGAAGCGATCTCACTTGGAAGTTGGAACTCCACATCTTCAGTAAATCTCTCAAATTAAGTTGCCCCCTCCGTATCATCCGCGCATGCAAATATGTGCAGACAGACGCAGTGGTCGGCCCACCTTATCGACACAATAGGCGAGCTAAAATGTTCGGTATTGTATGGTATTACAGGAGATGTTGGCAGCAAATGGGTGAGTGTTCCTGATGGTAGTCCCGTCGGGAGGCGCTTTACAAAAATCGCGGGAACACGGAATATAATGGTATACCATAGGCTTCTGGGTCGCATATCTGGATAAATGTTGAATGTGTGGAGAGACTATTTGAGCGTTTTCCATTGATATAGTATAAAGAACTGGATACCCAATCAGCCGCCAAAAATGGCCCCACAAAAGTGATGTCAAAACAGATCATGCATTACTTTTTCGTTTAGTCTTGTTTGAAAGGCTCAAATGTGAAGTTGTCAACAATTACGAAATGTGCCGTTAAAATATGTAAAAATAACAATGATAAAACAAGGAAAAAGGATGGAATGTATTTCTTTCGGTTAGTTCTTTGGATAGCATTACATAATTTATGTAATCTGGTGGTAATTTTATGGTTTTGAATAAATTAATTTGTTAGTTAGTACCAAAGAAGGGATGTCAAGGAACAAAATTCTATTGAGTCGATGTGAGGTCAATATTTTTTTATATTTTTATATGGAATTCATAAGAAATAATATTATGTTTAAATTGAAGATTTGCAAGAAAACCTATGCGACGTGCAAAGTGGACTGCTATTTAATTATAGCAAGAGATAGGGGTGATGCAGTTTTAAACAAGGCAAAACGGCACATGTGTGTTTGGCCCATTTCCCTGTTTCCGACATATACACCACCAATAAGGGCTTATATCGACTAACTGTAAATGCTAAACCTGTCGGAACACAGTGACAACCACAGGATTTTTTTTTATAAAGTATAGGTAGACTTTATAAAAAAAATCCAATCAGTATCTAAATGTCCCCGTGCACCCGTGCTATGAGTAAATGTAGATCTTAAATACACAGTTATTTAATAAGTAGCATTTATTTCAAGGAAATTAGTATTTAAAGACGTATACTTACGAATTAAAAATTTAATTTGTTTGAATTTGAACCAAGAATTAATTTTATTTGAGCTCCCGATTAAATTAAATTTGTTTTATTTATTACTTCAATTTTAATATTTTCCTGTACAGTAATACATATTAAAGTGTACCAAAGTGACTCCATTCGTTCATTATTCTCGTTTGACGTTGTTTGACGTAAATACGTTACGTTTAGTGCCATCGGACTAAATTTTTTAACAGTGTTGGTACTTATGTTTGCAAATTTGACACTTAATGGTTACGACCTTAAGCTCTTTTCTGTACGAAACATTTATCTTGACTCAAAATTTACGTAAGCGTTTTTATCATCAATGCAAATGGTGCGAAACGTCATTGAGATCCACATTTCTTGACGTTTTTGTTCTGCTTTGTGTGTCTATTTCTTTTATATTAAGTCAGTGGCGTTTTCCAAAAAAAGTGTACATTTCATTCATGTCTTCAAAATATTGACTTCTTGGGCTCATTTTACTCAGAATCATTTGTACATTCACGCCTCATACATAAAAAAATGTGTCCAAAAATTTCCTTTCCTGATCGTCACATTCTTGTATGATTTTTTTTTATTTGTATGAACGTGACGCACTGGAAAAAAAAATTTTCATACAAAATTTTGGACAAAGACATAAATGAAATGTACACTTTTTTGGAAAACGCTCATTTATAAGTACATTTTGTTCCAAATGATGCTATCTATTGTTTATGTTTTTACTTTCTTGAATAGTGTTCTACTTCATTTGGAGGCACAGAGAGCGGCTTTATCAGTTTATCGTAGTGCCAAGTGGCCGAGCAAGACAAGAGTTTTTCAGTCAATCTGAAACTCAAGTTCAAAAGTTTAATAAAATAATTATTGTCTTTACATCTTGTTTTAAATCATCGGTGAAATTTGCGTTTAATAAAAGCTCCGCTTATGTAGGTACTTACCGGGTGAAACCTAATGAAGTCCACCTCACGCCAGGATAAAATTATCAAGTTTCACAGTTGGTTATAATCTAGTCCTGATTCAACATCATACACCCCCAATTTTTGAATTTTACTCAACTTTACTATAATCCAAAAATATAATATATAGATGTCCTCACATGGACACAGGACTGACGCAGTATGCTGCTGCATCGTGGTAAAAACTCGCAGGAAGTTTTTACCCCCGTCTGAGATGCTTATTGCTTGTAGTTTACTGGACTACTCGTTTATATAGCACTGGTGTTTGTTGCTAAAGTTTCTTTAATCAGCAAAGTTGTTTTTGCTCTGAACTAGGTATTGTGGTGCTTTTAGTTTATACATAATTCGCTAACTGTATCTTACAGTTCGAAATGCAAACCTCATGGCAGTAAGCTTGCCTTTTGTACATACGTCAATATGTATTAAGTATTGTTTTGGGGAAGTGAACATAAATATCTTAGATTCACAGATTACTTAACACGCAGTACCTAACTAATTGTACTAGTTTACCTAAGCATCCTATTGTCCATTGTTTAGATCGATCTCAACTCGTTATACTCACTTCACGACTTTGCGCTACAGGATTTCTATCGGTACAGGTTAACGAACTCGATGTTATCTCAGAAAATACTAGAGAAAATGACGGTTAGAGCTCTATTATATGCGAAAGTCCGCATCCAATATCTGTTTCACTTTAGTAGGTAAGAAATAAGTGGATATGACATGGGGGAGTAAGGTCATACTGGGATAACCCTAAATTTGGCAGCGCCCCATTTGACGAACGCATAACACTTTATTCCATAAAATATAGATTTTAATACTATTTCCGCTATTACATAAAACTGTTATTGTTATTTTATTACACTGATTGTAATACTAACCAAAATAGCGGAAGAACTGTTGTTCTTACCGAGATTCCTAGCATTACGCTGAATCGACATTGTTTCACTTTGTGTAAAAATTATTCCAGGCCCGTGGGAAAATGTAGCGCACGCTAACGAAACAATAACCTTTTGTTCATCACATACATTGTTTGTTACATCTTCAGTTTTATTTATCCTAGTAGGTATTTTTGTATCCTCTAGCCGCCCAGAGACCTATAAAAAGGTCTCCTGTTCCATTGTAATTTGAACTTTGTGTTGACAAAATAAAATTTCATTTTGCTTGGCAAGGTTTGACGTATGGGCAGCTAGAGGGTATTGCATTAGCTATAATAAATAAATTGATAACGATAAGAGGGACTCTAGTCTCGAGTTTTAATTTTTATGTGGTAATGTCACTGACTGATTTTCGATTGTGGTTTACTTTTATTCCGCGATTGAATGCCACGCAAGGATGTTCGAAAGAGTACATTTCACCAACTTTCAACAACTCTGTACCTACTCTGTGACGTCGCGAGCTTCACCTGCCGGCCGCGAGCGGTCCCTAATGAGTCGTCTTGTATTCAGCGCGCGGCAAGACACCCCCCCTCCCCCACTTCACCCCCTCACTAACATCCACCACCGTATTGTCTCTCGAATTACCGAAGCCAATTCACATGTCCCTTTTTATACGCTATTGGTTTACCGGACAGATTCGATTTGGCGAGGCTTAACAATTCGTAAATTATGTAAAAACAAAGTTACATAGGTATTTTTCTTGTTTCGTTTTGTAAATGTGTATGCGGAGGTGTCAAGCTAATAATTTTGCTGACTCTACATAAGTATTGAAATACATACGTGAATATAATAAATGTTTTTTTACGGTCATTTTGACACTATGAAAAAATTTCTCGTAATTCAGTAACGTTGAAATGAAACGTCAATTAGACTAAATAAAATAAATAAAAAATAATAATATAATCAAAGCAAATAGGGGTATTTTTTTATGTAAAATGGTTCAGAGCCTTATTATTTCGATGTTCAAAGCTCTACAATGGTATACATTTGAAAATAGAATGAGTTAAAATGAGTAGGTGTAATTCGAAAAAAACACCTACTACTAAATATTATTTGATTTACTTTGCAGCATGTAATTTAGATGTCTGAATGTCCGTTAGTAATAAGCGGCGTTGCGGGGGAGAACCAGGTGTGAAAGTATTGAATAAATAATGCCAAGTTCACATTTGTTTCTACAGCGGGAAACTCAATTTGTCATATTTATTAAGCATTGGGTTTCTTTGTTTTTTTACCCGATTGGCTTTAGACTGAGGGCTAAAGAAGGTAAAAGCAATGAGTATAGATTTTATGAGTAGAGTTACTGTCATGGTCAATTATGTAGCCACAGTAAATTCACCGCCATCTTTTGACAGAAGATTAAAACTGTTCGAACGCCATTTGACTTTGATCCTTATTCTTTCACTGATATGTGTTAATTTGTAATTATATTGAAATTAACGCCATCTAGGCGAGAATAGCCTAAAGGTATGGTGCAATCTTTTCGAAAGATGGCGCACCATACCTTTGGCCTTTATTAGAAGGAAGAAGGGGAAAGTAGGCTTTTATTAAAAAGTGATTGTATCAAACCATAATAGGTAAAAGAAAACCGAATGATAATTATGATTACGTCTAAAATCGTGAAGCTGATGTATGGACTATAATAGATTCACAAGGAGTGTATATCATAGTTTCGGACACGTACTCTCGGAGTATCCTTCTGTCGAATGTTCGTTGATTCGAATGTTGCTGGATCGAATGTTCGCTGGGTCGAAATCTTTGTGGCCGAATTATGCATAATCGAAAAATCGTAATCTAGAATTGTATGGGTTCGATTTGTTGTGTATCGAATGTTCGTTGATTCGAATGTTGCTGGATCGAATGTTCGCTGGGTCGAAATACTTGTGGCCAAATTATGCATAATCGAAAAATCGTAATCTAGAATTGTATGTATGTATTGTTGTAAAGCTCATCGTCTCGTCTGGCATGGCCCAACATGTGTTTGACAGCTTATTTTTTGTCAGATAAGTCATACCGCCATAAGGTCCCATTTCTAAACCTCAGATTCGATTCTACAATTTATTATTTCTACGCTTTTCGACCCAGCGAATATTCGATCCAGCGACAGTCGAATCAACGAACATTCGTACCTGAGATCTTCTATGGGATGATAATCGAAACCTCAAATTCGATTCTACAATTGATTATTTCTACGCTTTTCGACCCAGCGAACATTCGATCCAGCGACAGTCGAATCAACGAACATTCGACAACAGGATACTCCGAGAGTACGTGTCCGAAACTATGATATACACTCCTTCACAAGCGTATTCTAATTTTATTTAGGTATAGGATATGAATTCTATCTGGATTATTTCTCTGGATATTTCTTCAACCAACAACGTCATTTTGGACACTGACAGATCCAATCCACATCTAATCCAGATCGAATTTTTATCCTGTACTTAAAGTTAGAATACGCCTGTTAGACTTATAAAACTTGTTTGCCAGTGAGGTAAAACATTGACACCTCCTATTCCTTTACCGTACGAGTAATTTACGCAAAGTAAAGTCAATACGCAAATTGCTAGGCCGTGTCAGACGTTAGTGTGGGGCACGTAGCGAATCTCCGCTAGTTTCGTATTCAGCTCGTTCTTGACACTTCGGCAGGGATCAGCGTGACGCGTGTCGCG
The DNA here is from genome assembly GCF_948474715.1 of Cydia amplana. NCBI lineage: Eukaryota > Metazoa > Arthropoda > Insecta > Lepidoptera > Tortricidae > Cydia > Cydia amplana. Next base: position 10,736,448 of record NC_086070.1, on the reverse strand, counting down.
CCTCGGTGTTAGTGTAGACGCAGTATGTTACCGAGGATACGTAACGTAACAGTTAGACCGCTTTAAAATATGTTTCTGACAAAAAAAAAATCTGCTCTTTTGGTTCTTTGAGTTCATACACCAATCTATAAAATTGGAATATCTGCATTAGTTAGGTACCATTTAATCCGGCGATCAACTCAGCTTTTGGTAGTTTCAGTGATAACGTCGCACGTTTTACATTAATTACATTACATAATTATTACACATGTTGTAAATTTATGAAATGAAGTTGTTTAATACATTAATTATTATCAATTTTTTGGCTACCCTTTCTTCTGTGACTATATTGCTTCCTATGAGTTCCTTCCATTCCTATGATTGTCCAGTTTTTGGTTTTCATTAACACCATATGGTGAAATTCATCGAAATTGTTCCACAGTAAATTATATAGGTGTACAATAATAACTAGTTTTATATTTATTCACCTTATTAGTGTCAAATTTATCCATATGACTTATTTTGGAAACGCCGACGATTTTGATGCAAATAATTCCTAAGTTATCATAAACCGTATTGTTACTGATGTCATTCATAGCTCAAACCTCACTGCATTTTAAATACACAAGTGTGTTTTAGACTCATGTGAACGAGTTCCATAGATGCGTTGTTGCGCCGCTTAGCTCTTATGTTATTCAGCCGGAGCTTGCATTCTAGTCACTAACCAACTAATCGCCTCAAACAAACCAGCATAATACTCGTAATATAGTGATATCAGATTGTTATAGTCGCCGAAAGACGACTACGCCTTCGTATACCTGAATTCATAGTAGCCTTTTTATCTACTTACCATCTTGCTCCCGGTAATCTTAATCGTCACATTTTGAATTTTCCACCCTGCATTTTTGAGTCCGTAGGTACGTTGTCCTTGTCGCTACGCTAGAACCTTAGAAGTCTGAGCGGTGCAGTGTCTTTCGCACACTGCTATATAAGTTTTGCATCTCTGGGCTATGTCAACCTCCTTTGTTTTTTCTGCGGATTATCTTAGCATTTTCTCTACTGTTCTCTTTCATGTATTGTGGAATAATCTAAATATATAAAACTACTACCTTCTGCTTGCGACTTCGTTTGCGTGAAATTATGTTGATGATAATGATTGATAAAAACTATTCTTCCCCAGGCCTCAAACTATCTCCATACAGAAATTTCACATAAATTGTTTCAGTGGTTTAAGCGTAAAGAGGCAACAGACAGATAGACAGAGCTACTTTTAGGGATTCCGTCATGTAGATACTTACTGATAGACAACGCACAGCAAACCGACAAAATTAGGGCTTGTTGGAAGGAAGACAGAAAGGATTGTTTTGCAATTCAACCCCCAAAGGGTGAAAGTTTGACTGAAAGGTTTTGACGTCCTGTAAATTTCAAATACAAGGCGGAGGTTAATGTTTAAATATAAGTATAGTCATTCAATTGTAAGAGGTTAAACTTACGTTGGTTTACACGATTCTAACGCTCGCTAGCGCTCAGTACCTGCATGTGATGGGAATTCAGAGTTTGGCTCCCGTGTTCCCGACCCTCGCATTTGAAAGGGAAATCCGTTCAGTTTTTGTCGGTGGGATAACACAAGCAATATGCTACGTGACAGATTAAGATAGCTTTGGTTTCAGAATAGTGTCGGCTTGATACAGAAAACATAATCCAAATATGTATCAGTTTCGAGTCAAAAATCTAGATCCCGATTTGGTCAAACAAAAATAAAGACTTACTACTTTTAACCCGAACATTATCTAATGGAGATAGAGATTTGTATGCAAGTACTATAGACTTTGTTATTACTCGCAAATCATAAAGTTTTGTAAGGGGTATTATTTAAAACAAATTTTACCACCGATTACTTACAAAATATGAAATCAGCCATGGCTTTCATTTTTAAATGGTCGTTCCTGTTATGTTATATGTTATGTCGTAGCCTCTTTTTATTAAACAATCAGCTGGTGTGACACCTACAGGCACATTGTTGTCACTCGCACTGCAACAGTCGGCATTAGCAAGTCAAAGTCTGTAACCGACCGCAGGTACTTACATCTGGCCCGAGCGGATAAAGGAAACAATCGGTCAGTGTGTTCGAGTTCGAATTTGCAATTTGAACCTTGCTAATATGACATAAAAATATGACTGAAATGGAATAGTTATTATGGTTAGCGACATAATAACTATTCCATTTTCCCTATTAATTTGATTACCTACCTGAGGACTCAGAAGCTGATTTTTAAAATATAATAGAAACGTCGGAATAAACTAGGTATAATACTTACCTCCGTTTTTCACACTTCATCTCAAAAAGTAAACACGGCGCGATGAGTTGTCAGAATCAAACGCCTAAATCTGTCAGCGACAGCTGAGTTATCGGCGAGAACGCTCCCCGCGACGCGTGATATGTTATTCGGGGTCAAAATATGCGGGATATGATAACCACGACAATCCCGCGTGTAAGCGGGTGGGGGTGGTTGAAGTTAGTGATGTGTGTATATGGGAAAAATCCGGGAAAATTGGTGAAAAACTGCATCTCTTCCGAATCCTTGCTTCAAAACACCAGAATTTATACAAGTACCAGTATACTGATACGCAGGAATATTGTTGAATAAACATTTATTAATCAAACATACATATTAGATACAGAGGTTTGCCTAAAAACCGGGATAAATTAAATTGTTGTGTACCATGAGTATAATAACATAATTGACTGTCGTAAACTTCCAAATGTAGGTTTGAATATTGCAGTGATGATTAATATGTCCTCTAAATTAAAAATAAATTATTGAAAGAGAAAACTCCTGATAGATCCAGAAATAGTAAATTAAAATTGCGAGTATTACAAAAAACATGATTATAATACGTGTCTGACAAAAATATCAGTTTTAAAAACACGCCGTGCTTGGTACCGCATTATTGTTTGATAAAATATTTATACACTTGCAAAGTTTCTAAATTATACGGAAGGGTCCAGGACATTGACAATTATACAGTTGAATTCGGATTTATTACATTATTACAAGTGAAGTTAAAGTAGTGTGTTATTAAAAACGTTATCTTTAATTATATTAGTTTTAATTAATATAATACAATTAAAATGTAGGTAGGTATATATGTTGCATCTAAAAAAAGTTTAGAGGGTACTGAATATTTCATTGTTATTTGTATACTATCTGTAACGGGATATACCGCTTTGCACATCCCTAGATGTAACATTCCGCACGCTCCGCAAATGCGGACACGCGTTGGGAGAGTTCGGGAAACGTTCCTGTTACTTTGTTGCCGGAATACGAATGCCGGGATTTGGGATTTAGCTATCAAAGATTAAACTCTTAAGCTTTACACAAAGTTATTTCAGCGTTCTCGTGCGCGGTAGACAACTAATTATGATAATCAAAACCAACATTAACATTAAATATATTCCGGCCAACAAAATCTTAATATATTACTTATGTATATTCCGGTCAAGTCTCAATTTATTAAATTGTACACCGGGACTTAATCGCGTATCTAAGTTTTAAGATTTACCTCCGACGATTTTAGATTTACATTAGTAAATGTAAGCGTAAACGAATATCGACAGTCGATAAATCGAATATCGTTAGTGTTGTGTGTCGACAGAGTGACGTCCCTAGTGCGCAAAACGTTCAAGCTGATAAATTCTAAAAACTCGCGCGGTTAGAAGATGCTAATGTCAACTTAAGCCAGTCTTCTCCGAGACCACGGGGACAACGCCGTCCTCGAAACGTCGGAGGTAAATCTTAAAACTTAGATACGCGATTAAGTCCCGGTGTACAATTTAATAATGTGTAAAAATCGTGAAAGTTTAAATCAGTGTTAAGTCTCAATTTATTATCTGAAATCATCATGTATGTGTATTGCACATAATTATGTGCATAATTAGATTAACGTTTTATCTTCAAGTGTAACAGACAAATATTTTTGTTGTAAGCGTGATACTAAATGTAACTTATCGTATCAATGACATGCACGTTTAAGATAGCGAGTATTTAACATACTAATGACTTCCCGCTTACCCCGGTTCAAATATATTTCGACTACTGAAACTAACCCTCTCCAATAAATAAGGAAGTTGATGCAATAATTATAAAGTATCTGCTATCAGTCGGCGACAGCGTTATCGGCCAACCGCACATCGCGAGGGCTCGGCCCTTTATGACAATCCGGCACGCGAGGCGACGCGAATGGTTAGTCGCAAGTTAAGACGAAACAGGAGCTGAGATTTAAATATTTTATGTAAATATACCCGTCTCGCTAACGGGAGCGGCTCCTAAAACTAGAGCGATAAGGACAAGGCGAAAAATCCTGCGTAAAAATCTCAAAAATCGAGGTTTCGTACTCGACTGTTTCCTCCTCCAAAACTTAACCGATCGTAACCAAATTTGGAAATCTAAATGATTATGAATTTATCTGTGTCGTACCGTTTTGCTTTTTTGGCTAATTGATATCAGTTTTGAATACCACGCCTCTCATTGGGGCATACTCAATTAGGCCATTTTGGCCATTTTTGAAGAGCTCTAGCGCCTTAAAAAACAAAAATATCAAAAAAAGCAAAACGGACCGACACAGATATTGACAATATTAATCTGTGTTGAAAAAATCATTGCTCTAGCTTCAAAACAGTCGAGTACGTTTGTATGGAGAAATGACCACTCCTGTCGGCTCTTAAGTTGCTTATAAAAAAAAGTTACATAGTTAAATCCTTTCCTTATGTCTCAATTGGTTTGCATAATACTTGTGTTTCGATGCTTAATTTTTCCATTTTTAGAAATAACATCTAAACGTCAATTAAGGGTACGCGTGGTAGTTCACAAACAGGGATTACCTAAGCTTATATAATATAACCTTACATTATAAGGTTGAAAAGATTGCCACTTTAATTTTCTCGAAAATAAGCAACGATTTTGCTCTCAAGTAGGTTGTTAAGCATGTTTTTTTAAATAGTTTACAATTTGTTAACTGCTCTTATTTTTCAAAATTTATATTATTTTTATTATATATATCATAAAATAGTTGTTAACGGTGTTCTTTTTATAGTTCCTCGTGACTACCTTAATTTATATTTTGCCTTCCCGCTGAACTCAAAGCAGCAGACCGAGTGAAAACATTTTGTATGCACGAAGTGTAGGTTTTAATAAATTCTTTGAATATTAAAATTTATACCTGTGTTTTTACTAAATTTTCTAACGAAGTTTGTTAGCTCCATATCAAAAAATCCAGCGCTTAGCTTTTAGCGTTAAAATTGAGTTTGTTTTTGATGCTTCTCGAATATTCAGGATATAGTAGTAAATAAGTTTCACTACCTGGTACACGCAGCAATAACGAAATGGATCACATTTTTAGTGAAGCTTAACATTTTTCATCTATAATCTTTAGATTAGGATTGACTTTTTACTTTTGCCAATCCTTTTGGATATGCAGTGAGCATTGGCCTAAAATCATGAAATATTAAAGTACCTAAAACTATCTTTCGTAAATAAATTGTCTTATAACTTCACCCTTTTATCGTGGACTGTCAAATGTCACTTCACCAACCAAACGACCTGGAGGTTTTCCCACAAGGTTGATGCGCTTTGGAAGGAAGTAGAAGCTTTGTAAAGGGGCAAAATCAGAAAAGTTTCTAGCAACATACTTTTACCATCCCATTGACTTAAATAATAAGTTATTGCTAAAGCAGGAATTCATCTAACTTTAAAATAGGATGTTATCTATGCGAAACTTTGCTTCCCAAGCCAGGCGTGTCTCACTCCGCGATTTCGTCGCTTTGCTACAGGTAGCTAAAAGTACATCCGTTCCGGCCCCAATTTTGGAGAAAGCCATAAGCCGCGCGTGGCGCTGTCGCCACCTAGCGGCCATATCTGTGCTGATCGTAACAGACGCGTTTTGTTAGAGAGTGAGTCTTCTGTACTTAGTACTATTATTTATTCTGTGCCCAAGCTAACAATACGTTAGACAAGACATATCTAGTTATGTACTTATACCTACACATATCAGAGAGTTCCCAATAGAGCAGAATATTTAATGCAGTATTGCAACTTGGATTCCTGGAGCGAGTTAGTTAGGTGGTTATCCTCGAAGGGGGAAGTTTCTGTACTGCGCGTGTTGTTCGTGCCTCCAGCAGTGCAGCCTGAAAGTGTAAAGTGAACCAATAGGTAAGATTGGCTCATGGAAATACAATTAAACAAGTTTAATTTTATAATTAATAAACGTTTAAATACTATCTTATTAAAATTACAGAAAAATATAAATAAATATACCTACTTTAAATTTTTTGATTAAAATGCATAGGTAAGTACTTAAATAAAATTGTGTACCTACTAATCGAAAAGATAAGGGAGGGAGGGAGGGAAAATACACATATATGTGCTCGTATTTATAATTATATAAATCAACAAGAAACGTTCGGTTGGTATATCATGAGAAGTCAATCATAATTGAATTCTCTTTTCATGTTTTCTAAATTCGAAAACGAACGTGACATCGTGCAATCACTGAATCTCGTGAAAATTCAATTTTTATTCGTGAATTCAATATGCGGAGCAAAACATCTGCGACAACAGTTGCTGGCGCGAACTGCCCCGTGTGAGCACAACGTGGCGTGGCCATGACACGTTCAAACTTTGCACTACTGCCACTAAATCGTTTCATAAAAACTCACACTTTTGAAAATTACCACGGAATATTTTGTCAGTGTTTATCCAAAGAACGAGTTAGCAATAACTAAGGTATTATTTTTTGGTGAAAATCATTTGAAAAATACTCTTTACTGTCCAGGTTCTTAAAACTCGTTTTATATTTCATGCCCAATAGGTAATGAGGACCGATTCTTGGTAATATGGAATAGTATGACAAATTGTCATACTATATTAACACATGTCAAGCCGCTGAAGCTAAGGGCGAAGTCGCGAGCTTTTGTGGTACAATATTTATATTAATATGCGTTAACCATCATGATGCTCAATTTAGTCTTATTAAGCACTAGCTGAGGTATCCGCTGGCTTCGCTCAGAGAGTTGACAGATTGTGTGGTAGTTGTAAAAAAATTAAATGGCCCCCAATATTCCAGCATATTCCACAACATTCGAGAGTGTTCTGGAATATTTGAAAACATTCCAGAATATTCTGATATGCTGTGGAATGCTCTCGAATACTCTCGAATGTTCTTGACTGTTCTAGAAATTTCTAGTCTCCGAGACCCGAGACAACACACCAGGTACAAATTTTTGTAGGTATATATTTCACAATCTATTCTAAACTTTCGTTTATAAAGTTAAGGTTCAAAATTCAAAAACAAAACGACTGCTTCTTGGTCTGGGTCTGGGCGAAACTTTCAGCCCTTATATCTTCAAAAACATACGCTTCAGGTAAAAACGGGAAACTTCTTCATAGACGGGAGATAGAGGGCTACCACACCATATAACTTCCTTGATCGTCTCGGGGCTCATTTCTGAGTTTTAGCGGCACGCACATTGTACACTTTCTTTTATAATATATATTGATTACGGTTATGGCTACACCGTAATGCTCGTGCTCTCTGTCCACTAATAGCGACTGGCTTTATGTCGTCTCCGATAGCACATTTGTTACCAGGAACTGTGACCTGGTTCTCAGTTATACTGACGTGACAATAAACATCTCGCGGATCGCTTATGAACGATGTCTCCGATTAACCAGGGCTGATATTCACCATCGTTAGCGAGCATTTTGCCACTGAATGTCCAGTATATGGCCGACGTCCTATTACGCCTAATTGTTCTAAATAATAGGTCAAGTTATAAAAGGAGTACTTGCAGCTGTGATAATGTTTACTGAATGATAAGGCGACTCTAGAAGCGAGAGGACAAAAGCGGGTGCAAGGGGGAGGGCATCAGTCACACCGAACGACCGTCTGTCAGGGGTATCTGGAGGCTGCAGGCGGCCGATAACGACTCACTGTCTTGAGGAAACTTTTACACTGTCGGCAGTAGTTTGTCCTGAAAATTGTCTTTGGAAACTTATTTAAGCAGGGATTACGAAAATAAATGAATGATAAATTAATAATCTCGAAAGCAGTTAACCTGTTGCCAAATAAACTTGAACCCCTAATATATATTGTTACAAAGTGATATTTGTTTTAAAAATAGGGCATAATGAAACAATAAAAAATTGCATAGGCATTGTACGGTGAGTAAATTAGTAATGATTTTATTATTTTAATGTTATGATTAAAAATCAATGACACGTATCACAAAGATTGGTTATAAAACTCGATTTACCACGGAGGTACGATGTAATTTTATCACAGAATAATTTAAATTCAAAAAGTAACGGTAAAATTTGCACAGATTCGTGGTAAAATTTTCAATTGCTTCACATAATTCGTTAACAGTGGTTTCCCACAGTCGAAATAAACAAAAAACAATACACTCTTTTTTTGGGGCAGTCGTGTAATAATCGAACATTTATATTCATACGAGATATGGACAGTAAATAGTCGCTGAGCAAGCGGCGGTGAACGTTCGTGCATAAAGTTGTCAGGTACGTTATGGGTGTGCTTCGCTAACTGCTTAAGCTATGATAGCTCGAGGTGATGTCGAGTTATGCTTATTGAAATCTCATATGAGACAGCTTCTATAGACGTTCTTTATGACTATCCTAAGGGTATTTCTAACGTGTTGATAATGTGCTTCGTTCTTTTATAAATAGGTTACCTAAATTTACATACTTCGAGACCGTCTTTTACTTAAATGCCAACTATTTTAAATGCAACAGCATTGTTCTTCAGACGTCAGGTTACCCTTCTGGTCACTAGAATCCTTGCACATTTTATTATTCTCCAAATCAAATGCCAAGTTAATTTTTAAATCCGGTGGCAAAATATACCACAAAAAACGAGTTCGTAATTAAGATTGTTATACCAGGTAGGGCTGGTTTTAAACAAAACAGTCAACCAAAAAGACACTGATCACGATATAGATTTCAGTGCCTTTCTCCGTAACCGTCAGCGGCCACAGCGGCACGGCACGGCACGACCCGGTGGCCCCGCTTCAGCACTAATCGTTGACTTATTGCCGGAAACGCCTGATTTAACGTCGTCACGGCCCCTTCCGACGCGCGGTTTGTCATTTCTGGGGGCGGAGGGCGTCGATAGATGGCGCTGATTAAAGCTCCAAATTATTACATCTCGCGTATCTCTTCGTATAGAGGAAAAGGAAATCTTTATTGGCCTGCAATTACGAGTATGATTTAGTTTGCTAATAGTGAATTTGTGCCTTGATGATATGATTCAGTAATTTGCCATATAGTTGCGGCTATTGAATGGTTTGTTCTACCTTCTTCATATATAGGATGATGAAATTGAATAAGTAGTATATTATATTTTCATGACAATAGCCAAAACTAAGAGACGAAATAACAACAGTCAAACAGTCAGTATTATAAGTATTACAGTTACAGCTGGATTACCTGGGCTGGCTAGATCTAGATCCTGCATTTCTTTTTTTTTTTTTTAAATGAGGGCGCATGACATTATTATATCGAGGACAACATCTCTTCTTCTTTTTAATAGAATAGTTTTTTTTCTACTCCCGTACTTTTATTTGTCATTTAAAGGATCGTGCGCACACCTTTAAAACCCTACCTTATAGTTGTCTTTAGTCTATTCCCCAAAAAAGAATTTGTGCTTACACGCAGAATCTTTTTGGCGATTTTACAATACTTCGTGTAATGACCACTTAAAAAATATTGAATGAAATACAGTGTTGCCAACCTTATTTTAAATGTCATCTCTGACAAATAAATGAACCATAGACATGTTTTTTTTTCATTCATTCATTCATTCTTTTCCCGCCCGTACCCTCCATTTTTGCTACTTCTTGAATTAAAAACATTTGTTAAATTTACAATTTTATTTCAAAGTAAGTGCTAGGTCGTAGAAAAAGTATTGTATGCAACGTTGTTTAACTGAGTCAAAAAATACTCGTGGCGTCTTTATTAACAATTTTCGGCTTCGCCTCAAATTGTTACTCACGCCACTCGCCTTTTTTGACCTCTCTTAAATAACGGTTGCGTAAAATACTATTATTATACTGGTATTATAGGTATTCGTATTTAAGTTGTGAGTTGACTATTTATCAGTCAAAAGTACATACTTAACATTAAAAACTCCTTGTTTTAGTCCATGGATGTTTGGGTTAAAAGTGTTTCGTTATAAATAGCCGGTGCGGATACAATTAATAATTTTAATTCGGAGCACCACCTCATGGTTAGTGCGGTTAATTGGGCGCAGATGGCGCTGCCGTCTCTTGCCACCGGTTATTAATGATGCCTTCTGATGATCCGTGTCACTGTATTTTTTATTTCTGTGTAGGTTGTTAAATTAATAGTAATATACTAACATAGTGATTAACAAACGACACGATTCAAAGTAACGAACTTAAAAATATCTTGATACCAGTTCCAACTTTATTGTATTCATTGTGTTCGAGCGACAAAATGACAAGAGATTTTTTATTAGTAGAATCGAAAAAGTTTGGATGGTTCTTTCTAATTTTAGATGATTTAGTAGTTATTAATATATTTTAATGTCGCATAATGACAAAAACATTACACAAATGGGCATATAAAGCACCGGCTCCAGCAACAGGTCGACCACCCCAGTTGTAATCTGGTAACAAATGAGCGCACTTGTATCGATGCGCCCGATCATGGCATAAATCAGATTAGAGCGGTAATGTGACGGGCAGGCAAACAAAAGAGGAATCGTCCTGATATAGTGTAGGACGAATAAGGAGTATCTTAATGGCCTTCATTTAGGTGAAGTATACGTTAGCTCAAAATCTACGTTTGATATCTAAGGGATACAAGATTTAATACTATTATCGTCTTTATGCCCAATAGTTTGTTGACCTAGAAATATTATGCACGATATATTCGCTCTATTATAGGTAAAAGAGTATGGAAACAATTCTATTGTATGTGCAAACTCAAATAAATAAAAACATTATTTCACAGTCTTAGCGACCGGTAAATAAAAACCAAATATGATATTGATAATTACCAATAAACATTAGGTAGATACGCTGAACTTAATTGTAATTTATCTAAAGGAACTTATAGCAAATGGTTACTAGTTTCAGACTTTAGGTGAAAGTAATACAATAATGTATGTCACCATTGTCACCTTAGGTTAATTAAAGTGAAAATGTCGGTACTGCTACTGTAAAATCTTCGCTGGTCTCAGGTGTTGTAAAGTTGGTGAAATAATAAGTGGACTGTAGTATTAACGCTGATTTACTTTCTAAATTACAAAAATACAAAAGTGGCAAAGTGGATTGTCATTGGGAACGGAGAGATGACAAAGTATGTTTTTTAAAGCTCTATTAACTTGCAATACAAAATACAAAATTGCCATAGTTAAATTTGAAACATAGAGACATTGAATTATGATTGTATTTATACATTTCATTGCATCATCTCGACATAATCTGTGAGAAATTATAAATTTGTGTTTTTTCTAATATTTTTTTATTCGTAAAGTATTTTATGAATGAGAAATTATTTGGTACTCTACGATCAGCGCAGAACCTCAAAGCCGTAGTTATCAGGGCAGGGCCCGGGTGGTCTCGCGTCATGCGTTACCGATTGAACATTGATCCGAAGCTTTTTACGACAAACAAAACTGAAATCTCCATAACTGGCTTAAGGTCGGCAGTCGATTGTTGGGAAAGCATGTGAAATTACGAGATATTGGTATGTGGCCCTGTGATCTATGAGATATCATTCTATGGTTTTATTTATAGTAATGAAGCGTGTGAATAAAATTATATTAATAATGCTTGTGGCGTCTGTTACTTACTACCAAAAAGGTTAAATGTATATGGATTTTGAATATACAATACTTAGGTACTCAAAAAATGCGATTAGATTTTTGAGCAAGATCCTTTTATCTTTATTTCTAATATTTTATTATATTTCAACTTACATATTTAAAAAAACATTATGTAGATATTCGACGCAAATTACAAGATCTTTACTCTAAATATTTAATCATATTTTTCGTTACAGTTTTATTTGGCATGCACTCAAAAGATTTTAAAATATTAAAATTTGAAGAGTTTCCTTAGGAAATGGCAGTCGGTTCCGCTTCCCCGTCGGTAAGGGGCATGATTTGTGACATTCCCCCCTATTCTATGCGACGGAAGGATAGAAGATGTTGATACCTACCAACCCATCAATATACCTACGTTTTTTAGATTATTTTTGAGGACTTATGTATGTATGTATGTATAAACTCTTTATTGTACAAACACAAAACACAAATTTATTTACACTCACACTCACTCATTGAACTTATTTACATTCAACTGCTATCTTTCAAGAAGGTATATCATGATAGAGACATACAAACTTTAAGCGTGCTTCAACAACAGCAAAAATAATTTTGCACATGTCGAAAACCAAGTTAAAATGTATTTTTGTTTTCTAAACCTTTAAATACCTAGGTAAAAATGTTCCACCTAAAACCACAATTATCATCACAGAACACGACGTCTCCAATCTCTTAACTTTTTTAATCAAACCGCGCGCACCATTAGCATGACAATACGCGTCACCCGCACCTGGCCCATCACCAGCGGTACCCATCATATCCTTTTAAGTAATACACACCTTATTTCTTATTATATAAGAATAGGGACAACTGCAAAAGTCACGCTCTATAGACCAGCTTAACCTTGCGATTCGATTACAGGAATGCAAACCCAATGGTAATGTAGAACGGTGACACAGAACGCGAAGGATCTCGTAGGTTTGATGGATGCGAGTGCTCGCGCGCGATGCATGCAAATGTCCACGAACGACGCTATTAGTGCAATAACAACTAAACTGTCGTTATACTTATCTCACAACTTTTGCATAATGAATTGCGTTTGTTTAATGTCTTCGTCGAGTTGTTCTGGTGTCTGGTTAATAGCTTTGAAGTTCAGAAATTTTATATCTTAGATTTTGCGAATGAGTCACATAATTTATGATGAAGAAGTTTTATGTATTTCTACTTTATTTTTACCAGTCCATGCATATTAACTACTTACTATAGTTATGATTCTGACACGTCGCAAACGCAGCAATACATAGCTCGAGCGAGTTGCACTGAGACCAATACCATTACAATATCAAATCAATTATTACCTATAGGTACTTATATTATCATAGTCTAGGTCGTGACCTAGAGCGGCAAGGCTATTTTTTGTTTTATGGCTCCTCTACACGATGGGCCAACGTCGGCCACTCCAAGGGACGCAGCCATGCGGTAGAATGAGATAGCATTATCACTTGCTCCCTCTAACGCATAAATGCGTCCCTTGGAGTGGCCGGCGTTGGCCCATCGTGTAGAGGAGCCATCACCTAAATAAAATATTAAATGTTCTATATTCCGATGTTAATGTCGTAGTCAGATCGTATAATCTGCCGTATTATGTAATTGTACATTACGGCTAGCCGTTTTCAAAAACAGGGGCGTTTTGAAATGCGGCGGTTCGACGATTAGCCGGATTGTCGTTGCGATACGTTCTTCAATAAGGCGGCCAACGTTTAGCCGCATCGTACTGCTATATTTAGATTGTAGAGTGACCAGTTCTTTCGGTCGCCTACGTAACCGGAGTTTGACAATGTTTTCAATTTAATTAATTTTTACCATGGTCCCACCACACTACATGTTTTCCAAAACATATCCTTCACAACATAGACGGACCTACGCGTTTTTCCCCAAAGTGTAATGTTTTCAAGGACGTCTCACTAAATCAATAGGTAGGTAGGTTAGGTTCGTTAGGTAGCTTCAGATGCCCGAAGGGCAAACCGCTTAGAAATAGAAGCCCCGTAGTTTGTTGTTGTTATGTCAGGCAGCGCCACGAGTTTTAAAAATGGGAACTAAAAACTGTCAAAGCGGCGGCTCATGACTCGCTGTATTACATTACGGCTAGCCGTGTTGAAGAACGTATGGCGCCGAATACATTCCGGCGGATTCTCATTCAGCCGCATTCAATCCGGCTAATCGTTAAACCGCCGCATTTCAAAACGCCCCTGTTTTTGATAACGGCTAGCCGAAATGTAATACGGCGGATTACACGATCCAACTGCGACATTAATACAACGTATAACAAAAATACATCGTATAATGAGCTTCGGTCGATGCGACCGTTTCTTCATGTCCCGACGGTGACACGTGCGACACGTGTCCGTTGTGATGCTAATGTGCCACGATATCGGGGGCGGACCCGACACGCTCGGTATTGCTGAAGCACCTGTTGGTTCGCGACACAATGAGAATAGCACACTAATAAACACATAAGTAAGGAAGAATTTCAAAATTTTCCCGTACCTACTTAACTAACCAAAAAAAGAGATTTTAAATCTGATAAGAAATAAGCTACATATATATTTATTAGGTGATTGTTTTTGAAAATGGTTTAGGTTAGCCTTTTATATAACCTTTACTATGACGACTTCAAAGGATGACTCACGTTACCACGGCGTCCGGGCCCGGGCCGGGGCGCCCGACACTTCTTTTTCTATGACAGGTGATGGTGATAACGTGACGCTTTCTATACCTAAAAAAACTGAAGTGTCGGACGCCCCGGCCCGGGCCCGGACCGTTGTAGCGTGAGTCATCCATAAAGGATGACTCACGTTAGACCGGGCCGTGTGCGGGCCGGTGCTTCCGGAGCTTCGTTTTCTATCGAAAGCATCACGTGATAGCCTGTCATCTGTCATAGAAATGTAAGCGCCGGAAGTTCCGGCCCGGACACGGCCCGGTCTAACGTGAGTCATCCTTAAGTCAGCTGCACAAGCAATACATATTGAAACATTATGTTGTACCCTTTTGTAGTCCATCGCAGGCGTGATGTGAGACGTGATAAGCCCGGTATTGTTCGAGGCGTGCTGCCTGATCTATATCCGATGTATCATTCGACGCGCAACATTAGTAAATGAAAGGACTTATATCGGGCTGTCTGATCGGAACATGTTAGCTGTCATGTAAATCGTTTTAGGCCAGTACCAATTTAAATGCATTTTGATTCCGTCTAGATACTTGTAGCTCATTCCGTGTCATCCATGATTAAATGTATGGTGCATCTAGATTGATAGGTAATATGCTAGTATACTTGCATTTTTTTGTGAGGTATTCACAAATAACAGTAAATCATTAATTTCTACTTCTAACTATTTCTCTAGATACCTCTTCTAAACAGAAGAGGTATCTAGACCGTTACAGTTATTTTGCAGTTTAAATTCGATTAAATTCTACCTCTCCTAAATAAATTTTTACCATAAATTAATGTCACGCATACATTATTATATTACATAGGTAGGTACATATATCTTTCTGCAATTTACACTTTTACCTACTTTTATAACTTAATTGAATTTTACCTTCTCTTGACTTTAGGTTACAACCATGTTCAATGTTAGGCTTGCTATTATGATTTGATTCATCTTCCTAGGTTGACGTTTACATTTAATTTCCAAGAACAGCATCGACATGATATTGTTTACGCTTCCCGCATCGCATGATCAGTTCGTATTGATCTTGCCATGCGGGCCATTATGCTCATGCTTGTATAAAGGAACCCCCGTCTTAGCGTTTTGCAACGATTGCGGGAGAAACATACACTTACAAGATAAATGATAACAAGTCTTTCTTCCAAAAAGATTTTCTTTTCATTGTTAATGTAGTAATTTTACTAATTCTTTGTACACTTGGTTAGAAAGTTCTAAATTTCTATGAATTTTGTTCCAGGTAATATATAGGAAGTTCGAGGCATTCGTGACGTACGCCCATTAAGTATATAGTAAGTAGGTAATAAGGTTTTTATTACTTTAGAAGAACAGAAACTATTAAACCCACCAATTTGTATTAAAGTCTAATCAATTTTTTAAAAATACATAATTCATTTTGAAGACTTGCCATGCAGGTTCTACAATAACCAGCAAGGTAGCCTATGGAAATCTAACTACAAGAATAAGGTACACTAAACAACTAAGTCTAACTCAATTTTATAAAACTTTTTAATTAATTCTATAATAGTATAACCCAAACTAAGCGACTGATATGTATAACCGTAAACCAGAAAAATAACGATGTGTTAGCGGAAGCGATGGGACGCGGCGACAAATAGTAGGGTGCTGTCGTTTCGTTGCTGTCACCGCGCGAGGTGACATGGACTCCGATAAATTAGCCGCTCGGGTGTCGGGCCACTGAAACAAGACGCCTTATTAGCGAGCCTACGGGACCCTGCTTCTCTTAAGGGAATCTGCGATTGTTTAATTTCATGCAAGCGTATGTAAATTAAAATCAGTAGGTATTCGTTAAAATCGAATTAAGGTCAGGTGGGGTAGAAGGAACTATGGGGGAAAGTGGACACTTGTAGCATAGAGAAAAAATACATAGAGTGCTCACTCCATACATGAGTCCAAAAAGACTATTAGCATCTAGCGTCAAGTAGCGGAACTATCAGTACTGTTACTTGACAATAGATGTAGCACCGACCGGAAAGTCTTATCTCAACGGCATAAGACTTTCCGGTCGGTGCTACATCTATTGTCAAGTAGCAGTACTGATAGTTCCGCTACTCGATGCTAGATGTAGACACTGAAATTCATAGTCTGAACTGATGTATTGAGTGAGCACTCTTGTCTTACTATATTTCTCTATGCTTGTAGGGAAAATGAACAGTTAGCGATACTTAAATACCTATATTAAAAACTAAATTAAATCATAATTAACTTGAAAATATTTACGTAGTTAGAAGCACTTTTCTCATACGGTTTCTCTTGTATATAAGTAAAATAAAAAGAGACTTGACAGTTGGCACATGTTTGGATTGTTTGGCACTTGATAGGAGAACATGAATATTTTTCAGGAACTATTTGAAAAAGAAACGCTAATACGACTAATTCAAAAAAAGAATACGCTCATGGTCTCTAACCTTAGTGCGTTTTGCCTGGAGGCATCATGCATCCCTGCCTTGTTAGAATAGATAAGATTTACCCAAGAATATTGATATTTCATTTTATTGGTTTGTGTGCCTTCTGGATATCTTGGGAAATCGAGAAGGGAGCTCTACAAATAGGGGGACTGTTGCTTATTTAATATTAAATCGATATTATATTGTTTGTCCATTCCCGAACTTTTTCTGCCCAGTACGTATTATGTTGTGCGAATCTGCGAATCTGAAGATTCTTATTTTAACGTATCGGCATGCCTAACTAGTTACTCATAACTGAGCATTGCAAGTGATCAATCTAACAATCACCTAAGCAATTTGCCATTGACCTTTTCGGAAGCAAGGCATACTTGCTGTCAACAAACAACAATTCACTTAACTCTCCACGGCAATAACTCATTCACCACACAAAAATAGCTGGAAAGCCCTCGCGGTCTCTATGGTGTTGAATGAAGAGCTCGTCGATGGTACCGAACCATTTAAAACCTTATGTGTGTGTTACTCAAAGTCCTTTGGTAAATTGTATGTGAACTCACAGTGTTGATTAATTACAGTGCATGGCACGCCACCGTTGAACGGTAGTTACAAATGAGGAAATTGATATTCCGATGGACATACTTCTTTTGTGTTTTTTATTTATTTATTTGACATTTAGATTTTATTCTAGAAACATTCTAGACTAGTGTTTTTTATACAGTTTTTTTTCATGTTTGACGATCCTTTTGTGAAATACTTAATTTAATTTAATTTGTGTTTAATTTGATTTGTATAATAATCCAATATTCTTATGGAATAATAACATCAATAAATTGCTCTGATAATTAGCTTAAGATAATTTATAAGTATGTTACGATTCATAAGTGCTTGTTGCTAGGCCTACATGAATAAAGTATATTTTGACTATTTGACTATTTAATGCACTTTTAATTATAGCCCTGACCTGATTTAGACTCTGGACTGGAAAAATATTTTTTTATATTTATTTCATTCAATCTTACTACCTACTCATATGTATGTTGCAATCATTTGACAAGTAGGTGTTACAAGACATGACAATATTAAATTCAGAAATCTAATCCTTTGACGGCACGATGAAGTGGTTCCACATTTATTTGAGTGAAATGTTTTCAGTCGTCCACTTAAGTATTGTATTCGTGACACACCATCGAGATATGACAATAATTTGACCGCCGCGACTCACGACCGATGGCGATACCACTAATGAGGCCCTCCGGCATTGCTTTCTTCATATTTACGCCTCCAATGCACTTCTTATTATTCATTGAGAAATGCGATGCAATCTTTCTCTTTGCATGTCTTTGTCATTCAAACCATGTTGATGACAATATTTGGTGGATAAATATTTATGGAGTTATAAATAATAAGTTTAGTTGGAACAATAATTTTACCTTTAGGTAGGTACTCGTTTTTCTGACACCACTTTATAAATGTCACGTACAATGAAAACTTAGTGCCTACTAAATTATGTTACAGCATTAGCTGAAATCGAGGGTTACCTTTGTTGACTGTTGAGGCACATAACCACACATGATTTTGGGGAACAGAAAATAAAACAGATTCCATTTATTTATATCATTCATAACCTCGTCATTTTCTGACTTTCCCTGTTAAATAATTTTATTTTGCATATTTTAGTACCTAATACTTTAATAGATATAAACGTTATTTGGTGTCAAGTGACAACTCTCGCCTTCGCCACCCTTTATTCTTGGGTGACTGGCACTTACGGACGAAGGACCAACTTCTCGTGTTGACGATTAATTTCCTTACATTACCATACCGGGTATCCGCACCCGGGATGGCATTGTTTTAAGGGATCCCGATACTTTATGCTTTAGAAATTATTTGCATTATGATGACGCGGTGGTTTAATGTCTTAGGGTCGTTGATTACTTTGAGTTCTCTGCGTTTATTAAAAGAATGGAATACACGAGAATTTCACAACTATCTAATGGTCGGCCTATTGCATGGAGTACGGAATTATTGCATTTCAAGATTCAGAGTTCATCCACACGTAGTTGCCGCTATTTAATAAACTAACTGCGCAAGTATACCAACCAACATAGTGTACCTACCTATTAAATGCTAACATATGGATATATCTGTAACCGCTACAACCGCCGCAATAACGGAGCAACACTAACAATATAGTTAAATAATATTTAAATCCTATCGACACTGTAGGTTAGGTACCTATGCCAATTTCATAAAGATAGTGACTATTGGGCATCAAAAATGAGATTATCGGCCATGCGTGGAGTAAACCAAAAACCATCTTTTACCTGTCCTTCAAGATACTGGCATCGGTGGATACAGGACCACCGCGGGGATAATTGCGCTGCACTGCACGACTGCACCCGGCTCGATGCACTAAAGCACTTAATATTTGACCTACCGCGGCGAACGTAATGGCAGGTCATCAAATTAAGCGTGAAATATCTTTCAATTGAACCACATTAATTACTTTCACCGGTTTTTCTTGTAATAAAATATATTGACTTACATTATTTACATTATATTAATACACAGTTGACATTATACAAATAACAAATCAGTCATAAAATTGCGGTTAGTTGACGTTGCTCATGGAATTAATCATCCACTCATCGATTATTCTAGATCACATGATTGCAAATAAAATTATAACTTTATCATATTTATCGTTACATTGTTTTAAAATAAAAAACTAACCAGCTTATGACACCTATTATGGCTACACTTAGTACTTACTGCTTGGTACTCTTCGGACACTAATGTGTGATGTTAACAAGTTTCTTGGTAAATAAACATTATTCTTATACATATTTATATTTCCACACTACTCTGGCCAAATGTTGTCTGGAAGGAACTTTGACGTTTGCGGTCAGCACCTACATTTAAACATTGTTTTTTTCTGTAGGTACTTAATGTTGCTTTAACTACTTGAGGTATGCAATTATGTATAACTATTCTATCTACGAGGGGCGTTCAATATATAATGAGAATGAGATGTAAACTCTTTAAATATTAGGAAAGTAAATACTGGCCGGTAAAGCTAATCTACCTAGCTGATCGCCATGAAAAAAAAACTAACTGTTTTTTGTTTAAAAAAAAATACGGCGATTTCTTTGCGATGCTATTGAGTACGTTAGCGAAAATGGAGAAAATTGAACTGCGCGCCGTTATCAAATACTTGTGTTTGAAAAAAATTTCTACGGACCAAGTCAATTTAGATTTACGGGACACTTTAAGGTCTAATGCTCCTCCGTATTCGACAGTCGCACGTTGGTGCGCCGAATTTAGACGTGGAAGAACATCGACCATGGATGACCCCCGCTCCGGACGCCCTACTACAGCAGTAACTGAAGAAATTGTGAAAAAAGTCGAAAACTTAGTTTTGGCGGATCGTCGTGTCACGGTTCGTTTTATTGCTGAAAATGTAAAGATTTCAACGGGGAGCGTGCATAATATTTTACATGAACGCTTGGGTATGAAAAAGGTATCAGCGCGTTGGGTACCCAGAATGCTTACTGACACGCAAAAACAAACTAGAGTCGAGATTTGTCAAGAAGGTTTGGACCTGATACAGCAAGACAGGGAACTTTTTTTGGCGCGATTTATAACAATGGACGAAACATGGCTCCATCATTACGACCCTGAAACGAAACCGCAGTCTATGACATGGAAAAGGCCATCATCTCCAACTCCGAAGAAATTCAAGGTGGGCCCATCTGCCGGTAAGGTCATGGGCTCTGTTTTTTGGGATGGTAAAGGGGTCGTAATGATTGAGTATCTCGAGCATGGAGCCACTATTACGGGCACTTTATATGCCAAACAAATAGCAACATTGCGCAATGAGATCCGTGAAAAACGGCGAGGTAAACTCTCAAAAATTGTGTTGTTCCATCAGTACAATGCACCGGCACACAAGTCCGCCGTTGCAATGGCTGCAATACGTGATGCTGGGTTCGATATCCTTAAGCATCCTCCGTATTCACCAGACCTCGCCCCTAGTGATTTCTACCTATTTCCGAGATTGAAGGAATACCTGAGAGGCAAGAAATTTGAAGACGACGACGCGGTAGTCGCTCCAGTACAGGATTTTTTAAGTACTCAAGATGAAACCTTTTTTAGAAATGGAATTTTAAGTTTAGAAAAAAGATATACTAAGTGTATTATGCTAAAAGGTGACTATGTCGAAAAATAAAATAATATTTAATAAAAGTTGTATATAACATACTCATTCTCACTTTTTATTGAACGCCCCTCGTATATTTTCGTCTTTGGAAATGTATTTTTCCCATTGGCAAAAGATTTGGGAGCTCGTTCCGAATATTGGGCAAAGTTTCTTCTTAATAGTTGATATCTACGCTTAAGAGGATATGAGGAAAGTTATTTAGTACGCATATACGCAATATTACGCAACACGGATGTACTTTACGTCTAAAAATGTAAAAATACAAGAAGCAGAACAAAACAAGTTCTTATTCTTATTCCTATTCTTATTATAAAAAAAATCAGTTATCATCAATAATTTTCCCAAAATGCTAAATCTGGTCTGGTTTAATAAATACATATAAGCATTCATTTATTACGCTAGCTTAAATACTGTCCTGTATTAAATTTGTTTTACCAAATAGCTGGTATACCGCCAGCTAGTAAATAATTCACAGAGAAAATTTGTTGTGCCTAGCGGCTTAAATGAAGACATCCGCGCTTCTTCATCTTGCTTATCTCCTGACAAGATGGGCTCCAAAAATACTCCAAAAATCTTTTTTTCTGTAAAGGACCGCTATAATAGTACCTACCTACATTTATATCTGAGATTGTATTAAATAGGACACTGCTCGAATACCCGATCGTGCATCACCCCTCAACGCAGCCAATCATCCAAAGGTTATTTTTAACAAACCAGTCTGTGTAGGACGTGTCAAAATTACCTGAACGCTTGCGGTAAGACCCTCAAATTAAGTGCTTTCCCTAATGATAGGCAACAAAAACTCGTCGCGGAGTTGGTAATTTGAGGTAAGTATTACATTAATGATGCAGAAAGATTTATAGTTAACATTTCAAGATCGCCGCTCTTGCGACTCCAGAAACAAAGCGGTTTTATTCTCCTAATTAAACATGCCGTCTCCGAGATTATGAAACTTGGTTATTTTCCGCGAGAAGTCTACTTTTCGCAAATGCAGTTAGAGGAGCGCGGCTTAATTCGGAGTATCTGGCGGCTCCGTTGTTTCCTTGCTTCGTAGCTCCTGCTTGGAATATTTCTATCGCTTTAATTACAGTTCCGTTTCTGTAAATACCGTCGATTCCAATGATACTGGTATTTTCTTTATTTACGGAAGTTCTCCTTCATTTTAATTGCAGGGCATTTTCTTGAGCCCCAGCCGAGCGGGATTAAAAACAAAACGCTTCTAACTACCCTAGTAGCCCCGGCCCCGAGCGGGTCGGCTCGACGCGGGGCGCGTCTAATCAACTCAGTACAGCTGCCGGCAAACACCCAAACAGCTCTAATTGTTGCTGTCGTTTCCTGTGCGCGAGAATTATACTCCTTCCAAAATAGTGAACATTCAGGAGATGGATCGACGATCTTTATACAGGTAGTACTGGCAGGCTAGGAGTTTTACTATACCTATCTAATCGCTTCGATTGTTTCCTTGTTAAAGATCACCCGGAGTTTTATTTAAATGACGAATTAAGTATGTTTAATTCATACACCATCACGTGGGGCTCCTGGGACCCAGCCTTTATTAGGAATTGAATACACAAATATTTTTATTATTTAAAATATTCAAAATTCTAAAAATTAAATAGTCGAATGCTCGTCAATTATATTTTCCAAAAATGTTTAATGCCAACAAATCTGAAACACCTCGCAGTGAGATTTAACAAAGCCATTGTGAAATCCAAACTGAAATAGAAAAAGCTTTGAGCGAGAGCTCTCGAGGTAACCTCCGACTCGCACTCGACACCCGACACTCGCGTTGAGAGTGCTCGCGACACTGCGACACTCAAATTAGAGCTGTGAGAGTGGGCAAAGAAATCGCGCTCAACAGTGCGTAGCGGGTAATCTAGTGTTTCATTTAAGATCCTGTTCTTTCTGACACATCTGAGTCTCTTACTATAAGTACTGTTACAAGAATAAGAATAATAAATACGTTTTGGTACATACGTTTACATAAGTGCTACAGTCGTACCTATTCCCGTATAGGTTACAAAAAATCTCTTTGTATATCAAATCATATAAGTACATGGTTTATAAATTATCTTTCTTCAAAACGGCTTCGAAATGACCAGCATTCTCCGTTTCATATAATTCATGATCTGATAAAATTGCTATGTATCTCCCATCTTCTCCCGACACTATGCTGGGTGCGAGTTGTATTGAGACGTAGTCGCGTGGGAACGGGCATTGTCCCCCCGACAATGGGCCAGGCCAGGAAGCCATCCATCGCGCCACCGTCGCTGCTGGCACTGACAAGTTACTTCACCAAGGTAACCAGAGGTTCGAATTTTGTATTGTGTCTAACTTTTTTCTTTTATTAATTACCTACCGAAATAAGAATACTCAATGGATTTAATGTTGTGTGAAAACTTGGTGCAAAACATCTTTACATTATTATAATTCAAATCGTGTTTGTATAACTCAAATCATAAAGCATTAGAAAGTTTACCTAGAGGGTTCCCACTGAGTGACCCTCGCATATCGCCCGTCTATCATTACCCCCATTACCCACACCTTACTCTAGTGTTTGTAAACGAACCGTTTAACTCAAAGAACATAATGATAGCGTTGAAAACGCCAGGATGCACAAAAACGTAAATTACATATAATTTAGTCATGAAAATTACAAAGAAATTTAGGGGCTCCCATAGTAATAACATTGATTTTATGGCGTTATTAAAGTGGTAATTAGTGTTTAATAGTGTCCGTAGAGAGGTAGGTAGAAAGGGACTAAGAAACCAGTAGACTTCTGTATAATTTAACTTTTTCAACTCATATCAGGAAAATTGCCGCTTGCCTTTAATATTTTTATAAAAGAAGAGATAATGGTACGAACACCCATAGGTATCGAGATTTGTAAGTACTTAAGTGGAAGATAAATGGTACCTAAGGAAGAATATTTACAAAATTTTGATGTGTTTATAAAGTTGTTTGTACCTTAGTAACATGTTTTTTCGCTAGTTGGTGAACTAGCGAAAAAACATGTTACTAAGGTACAAACAACTTTATAAACACATCAAAATTTTACATGGTGATGTATCAAGGTTACTTGTTCTATAGATTAAGGTAGCTCTGGGACTTGAGATGGAGTCATACAAGTCGCGACCAACGCGAAACCAACCAGAAGCGAATCAAAAGTTAGAGATAACATTACAGTCGGATGCTCTCGGGTCTTGTGCTCAGCAGTTATTTTATGACTTCATTAATAATGCATAGCGTTTTATGATCGTCCTTTTAGTTTGATCTATGAATTTACATATTGATGAATTTACCTGTTCTCTTTTAGTGTGGTAAGTAATATTGGATTAATGTATGGATAATATAATAGCCGGACAACAGTGTAGTGCCGTGTGTATGTATGTATGACTGTATTGTCTAAATGTTGTGTGTATGTATGTAATGTTGTGTGTATGTATTCAACATACAAAATAATCAAGCCAAATGAATACTTAATACGTATTGATTTTATTAATGATATTATAATGTTAGTTATTTTTAAGCAAATGTTCCCAATAATTAACAGACTGAAATGCCAGTTCTGAGTCATGGTCTTGTGGTGAGGTACGATGTGAGAACAAACAATTTATAGTTAATTTTGAACAATCAAATATTTTTACGAGGAACTTTCTTAACAACACTTTTTCGTATTCTACTTTCTTGACATAGATATCAAGTCCTGTACCTGCTTAGGTACCTACTTGTCGAGTGATAACATCATCTGGAATAATACGTTGATTCATTTTAATTACTTTACTTACATCTCTAACTGCCATTGATCACGCTCCACCCCACGTTCCCTCGCGACAATCATCACCTCCAGCACAATACCTCATCTCAATTCCACCCGCGCTCTCAAAAACAAGATTACCGCGCAATTCGGCCGCTTAGAGCAAACTCGGTTTTGGGCCATATTTTTACCGCTAAACTCGATTATCAAAATTCAGTGAAGGGCGGTAATGGCTCAATAATATGGTGGTGATTTGTAGTCCTCCCCTTTCCCCGCAGGTGCTCCAATTACCAAATTGAACATTGGATTATAATTTTATTATCCGTAACAGCGTCTGGCCTTTCTAGCGATTTATGTTAGCTTCGGCGCCGCTACTTCAAACACTTATTTAAGCCTAAAAGCGAGGCCTCTATTTCAGAGGCTTGTTTTAAATTGTTTATAAATATTAATGTTTCGCGAATTAATCTGAGGAGCTTCTTTTAATTACCTGACTTTTACTTACAATTATTTTATTCAGCGTTAATATGTTGGGGCTGTTCATAAATTCATCTCCAAATCAATCATGCTTCGAATGACCCCGTTTCCTCCTACGTTTTGCTACCATAATCCGATGTCCAGACCACCCCCCCCCCCCTAATTTGAAATGACGTAATTTATGAATAGCCCCTTTACTGGAATGAATGTATGGCTCCGTCGATGGTCGCTCAGCGCAGATTTTTAGGATGTAAGTATTTATTCAACCGACTAAAACAATCTTTATTATGTATTGTTTAAGCAATCGTCAGCGGCTGCAAATATAAGCCTGGATGCCACAGGGAATACCATACACAGCACTGGAGCAGCAATTGGACTTTAAAATTTTGATCCCAATTTGATTGATTACCTACTCACTGTGTCATTCCCGTTCGTCCCTCGTTGCGAGCGAGCTGGATTGAAGCTTGTGAACTACATGACACCAACCTTTGCAGATTTATACTGATTTATTTATGATAATTTCCTTCGTCAAACATTGGTGGTAAACGTTTATGGTGACATATGTTAAATTTCTAAAACATATTGGTCTCCAAATACAAGTTCGAATCGAACCCACAACTTTGTAGTCGGCTGCAAAAAGCATTCGGCTAGCTTCGTTTTCTGATTCGCTCTAGTACCTAATATAAATTGCTTAAATTAAAAACCTATCAACCGTAGAATGGACCCCTCTACAAGAAACGAGGGGTAACTGATGGGGCTGTCTATTTCGCGAACGAAATTAGTATATTGAAAAATGCGCACAAATATTTCGTGCGATAAGGATGCTAGTTGCAGGATGATTGTTTAATTAGCATGAATTCTGAAGCAAGATTTTTGAGAAAATAATATCACGAAATTGGAATATTGTGTCACGCCGACAAAAGTAGCCTGATGTGAAATAAAATACACATCAGTAACGGCATTTTAATTAGCAACAAAAAATACAGTATCTTTTAGGTTTTTTGTTAAAAGGTACGCTTTATTCATGTGAAGGTAGTAAATAAATAAGAAGTAAATTTAAAATATAGGGGAATGAAGGGTATAACCAGATAACGGGTAAAACCAGGCAACTCTCTACAAAAACAGTGTATTTATGCGCGATAAGATTTTCATAGATTTCATAGGGTAAGTATTAGGTACGAACAATTTTGATTACTTGATGTGAATAAATATTGTTGACGGCTTAGCTTAATATATCCGTACCTGAGAGGCATAACACTGTAAGTCCATTTTTTGTGATTTTCGGTTTTTTACAGTATTGTACATAGGGAAGTCCGGGTAAAGCGAATTCGGGCTCCCAATCCTAAACTATTCGACTTTGTCGCACCACGCGCCTATATGATGTTCAGGATCCTTCGCTCTATGAGCGGCAAACGTCACAGGGAGCGGTCGCTGTGAGCGTCGTCGGTGACGAGTCAAAATGTGTTTTTAGTGCAAAATATTTGATTTTGAAAGGTAAGTAGATTGTATGTTATTTTGTCACAGTAATTGTCTCGAATTTTAATTTAAGATGCTTCTATTGCTTACTAAAGTATCTTCTTTTTACAACGCATTTCTTTTAAAACAATCCAACGGTTTTTTTTTAATTGTTAATTTCTTTAACTGACTGAATGGGCAAAGTGGATCGGGCAAAGCGGATAGCGTGTTCACTTTAAATTTATTAGGTAATTTTTTTAAAGATAATATTTTGTTACAGATGGTATATAAATATCAAAAAAAGATCGATAATGGCTCCTGGCTAACAGACGTCATGGAAATGGCTATCAGAACGTGGATTCGCTGTGTTAAAATGTCTTCAGAAATGCCGGGAAGACTTATGCTTATGAAATCAGTGAAAATATATCAAAAGTTACTTGTGACAGCTTTTTCTGATTAATATTTTTGAAATGATTTTATGTTGATTAATTTTCACTTAGTTATTAAGTTCACTAAGATTTTATGAGTAATATTTGCTTTGCCCGGGGGCCTGTTTCACTTTGCCCGGCATCCTGGGCAAAGCGAATAAAATATCTTTTTTTACGTTTTGTTCAAAATTGCAGCAACTATTAAACATTGGAGGCTAGTGTTGTTTTAAATTAAAATATTATTAAATAAAGACTTATTATTGATACTTTTTTAATTTCTTCCTCGTTACATTTTTCTGTTATGTCAAGTCAAAGGTAAAGGTGTTCACTATGTCCGGACTTCCCCTAATTTCTGATGCTCCATCGATCCATAAAAGTATATTTATCGAAAACACTACCAATTCCAAGTTTTTCAAATGCATTTTACTGTAAGTGTATAACCCTCTGGGAAACATTTTGATGTGAGTGAAATACAGTAAAATGCTACTAGGTTCATTTTAAGGTATGTCCAGAGAGTTTACGGTTCTGAGTGCACATACACTATAATGATAGGCATATTGTAAGGCATTTTACTGTATGTCCTGACTAAAATTAAAATTTCCATATTATAATCAGTATAAGTTGATTACAATGGTTATTTGCATTTAAACGGACTTGTTATTGTTATAAAAATGATATTACAGTATTTTCAATCTCGTTAAGGATCTTTAATATTACTGTAACTCCTCGAATTTGAAATAAGCTTAGAAGCAGAATACTGTATGTGGGGTAGTTTTTTTAGTTTTATTGAAAAATATATCTTATAAGTACAACATGATAACTCGAAAGTAACACATAATAATGTCAAATATATTAACTGTTGATTAATTTAAAAAACTGTGACACTAACCTCTTGTGTGTCATTTTATGTTGTTCGAAAATACTTGTAACACAAATTTTGACACAAAATCGCTTCTCCTGTAAAATTACTAAAATGGCACTTACAGTGTTATGCCTCTCAGGTACGGATATCATCATTGTTTTACCGCCATATACACGGTGTTGCAATTCACTTTTTGTTTTTTATTTTCTGCCATTTTCTATATTCTACTTTCATTAGAGAGAGTCAAATTGCTAATTTTGATATTAAAGATTTTTTTCATGTATCGATCCAAATTTACTCATGGTCTAATAAATTAGACCATGAATATAGATTAGCTAAAAATAATAAATAGGTATTTAATATTATGAAATAAATAAATCTAAATCACTCCAGTGTCACCCCTTTCTCCTACGGTTATAGCTGAACGCGTACAGATCGCGTTACAAAGTAAACGTATGCCAGTATACTTACAGTTTTGCGGTTCATTCAAAAAATTTAGCTTTAAGGCTATATTTATAATAAGACAAGACGGTCTGTGCCCCCAACTGCCGCCCAGTGAGCACCCGAGTGTATCAGGAATGTTCGATATTTAATTAAAGCTTGTTTTTGGGCGAATCTCCCTTCGCCCGCTCTTCTAGAGCCCTACGACTAAAAACAATTAAATTTTATCGCAAACAATCGGAACCCGGAATAAGCCTGTAAGAAAAACTGCCCAAACTTGCAACTACCGACGTAGAATGTGTGTGGAACGAAGCGAGTCGAATTTGGGCTGACTTACTTATGTTCCAGAATTAAATCGCTCCGTTTATAATGATTTCTTTTGTTTAAACTACTAAAAAGTACATGTTTATTGCCTGAGTTTTTAATCTTGTTATCTCAAAATATTATTTATTTGATAACATAAATTATTAATACAAATGTATGTCGGCAATTTTATCGTAATTACTGAAACACGACTTAAGTCGCGCTTTAAAGCACAAGTTAAAATGAAAATGCCCATATTATGCATTTCAAAATGTATTCAGCCATGTAAGGACCGCTTGTTTTGTACCCAACTGGACTTCGTACCAATTTCCTGACTGCTTCTAAAACCTTGTAAAATCGGGTTCAATCGAAGAAACTGCATCGTAAATATCCCCGTAACGACTTTCCACTCGCCTTGAATTGGACAGAACGTTGCAAATTGTATTCTATTCTGAACAAAACCCCTTTATTTGGCTGCAGTTGGGTCACCGCAGGGTCTGTATTCCCGTCGGTAACCAAGCGGCTAGCTTCAACATACTATTAAAAACTAGTGAGCTGTAGACCTCGCGAGCCCCCGTGGCGCCACCATTTTGAAAAATTCCCAAAAACTGAATCGAAATAATAAATCTACATAATTATTGAACCTGCTCACCAAGTTTCACGAGAATCGGTTGAGAAATGCGACCTGTAGAGGATAACGTCCGGAGACATACGAAATAATTTTTCTCCCAAGTTAAAACAAGTTCGCCTTGGCTCGGTCAATAAGTGAAAACATAATCCCCGTATCAACTGTTAAGTAGGTACTTATGGATGATTCTCTTTCGGTAGAATAGAGTGTTGCCATATTTAACTATTACGCGAGTTGATAACAGATGCTCAATAATTTTCACCTGCCTGCTCCTGACTGCCGTATGAATTGACTGCTCGAGGCATTCTAAAAGTCGAATATACCCAAGAAGGCGGCAAGTGAAAATTTCCAGTTTATACTGGTTTGCAAAGGACGATGGGAATATCAACTAGCACCATTATCTGATATCGTTCGCGTGTTGCTCTCTAATTATGCCGAGTAGCTAGTTGGCCATCGAGATATTGTTTCTAGGTGACCGTGATAACGATCTACTCGTACATGTTTATTGTCACTTCCAAGTAGTTTAGGCTGTAAATCGTTCTTAAGGAGCTTAATCTAAGAATAGCTTAATCATAACATTCAGGAAGTTTACCGATTTTGTTGTGTATATGTCGTAGTCAGATCGTATAATCCGCCGTATTACATTACGGCTAGCCGTTTTCAAAAACGGGGTCATTTTGAAATGCGACGGTTTGACTTTTAGCCGGATTGTCATTGCGATACGTTCTTCAATAAGGCGGCCTACGTTTAGCCGCATCGTACTACTACATATTTAGATTGTAGAGTGACCAGTTCTTTCGGTCGCCTACGTAACCGGAGTTTGACAATGTTTGCAATTTAATTTATTTTTACCATGGTCCCACCGCACTACATGTGTTTCTTTTCCAAAACATTTCCTTCACAACTTAAATAGACGGAGCCCCGCTTCGCGGGGCTCCTATTTCTGGGCGATTTGCCCTTCGGGCATCTGAAGCTACCTAACGAACCTAACCTACTTACCCTACCTACGCTTTTTTCCCCAAAGTGTAATGTCTTCTTGGACGTCTCACTAAATCAATAGGTAGGTAGGTTAGGTTCGTTAGGTAGCTTCAGATGCCCGAAGGGCAAACCGCTCAGAAATAGGAGCCCCGCAAAGCCCCTGAAGAAAACGCCCCTGTTTTTGAAAACGGCTAGCCGTAATGTAACACGGCGGATTATACGATCCGACTGCGACATATACAATACCTCATAACTGATAGTTTTCCTACACCAAGTTGAATGAGTTGTATCCACCAATTGATTGGATGCGAATACCGTTAGGCAATAAAACAAATCCACAATTTATCGTACACAAACACTTATTCTTCGGTAAGTTTAAAAAATAAATTGTATATTGATTGCTAAGCATTTTCAATTAGTCCTTTATAAATACGAGTAACTTTGTTTTCTTTTCTCAACATAAATCATGGGCTAACTAACTCGTACCTACATGGTAACATTCCATGGCAACACATGCTTGCCGCGTGTCGGGACATTCCTGAGGCGTCAGTATATTTGGTGACGTAGTTATACGTATAAGTAGTGTATGTACTTTGTGGGGTCACTCACAGGCAGTACAGCTAAACCATTGTGGTAGATGTTTATGTAGGTACATACATAGTATAAATGATATTTTTGTTTTTGGTTATTTTTGAATTTGCTCTAATCTAAAGGGGCCCACTGATTATCAGTCCGCCGGACGATATCAGCCTGTCAGTTGTTCGGAACTGTCAACTTTTTGTTCTTACTGACAGACTGATGTCGTCCGGCGGACTGATAATCAGTGGGCCGTTAAGGAATGCTTAGTGACAAAAGCTGCAATTTATGTCGTGTTGTTTTTAGTGGTGGCGAATGAGGTCAGCAGAGATTCTGAGGGCCCGATTCGGATTTTGAAATAGACATCTGTTAGATATCTTATAGACATCACCAAGATACGATAACTATACGTTTAAGATCTAACCTGTCAAATTTGACATTTGCGCGATTCTGGAGATACTCTTGAACGATTTTCACGAACGATATGACTTAGAGATCCAATTCACATCTAATAGATATCTAACTCTATCTAACATAAAGTGACATTGGTTGCCCGAATTGCGCTGCAAAAGAGAACTAGTTGAAATCTAAACTATAACGTATCTAGAATGGATCTAGTACGTGTCGTCTCTTGTGAATATCTTGAAGTTCGAATACGGCAGTAAGTCTTGGTAATGTTGTGTGTTGATGGTAAGGGATCAAGATTAGTATTCCCAGTGAAACCTTAAATATATCAACGTGGTGTAAACTTTGCCCGTATATTTCGGACTTTTAAGCAAGTAGAGTCAGACCGAGAAGTCTGCAGCGATTTTGATAGCCCACGCAGTGCGTCATTTTAAACGTCAAACTTCTATGAATTTATGACGTGTAAATAATACTTGCACTGCGTGGGCTATCAACATCGCTGCAGATTTTTCTTGGTCTAACTCTAGGTAGGTAGGTATTTAGTGTTGTGACACTATGAGGCGGGCTGCCGTTGTTTGACCATTAAAGAGTTCTAAAATGTCTTTAAAACTACAAATAAACTACTTTAGGTGTACCTACTTGCTCCCTATGTAATTTGATTTCTGTTAAAATTTTAGCTGCTACGTGTTATACACCAAGATTTCATTCTATCGTATACGACTAACAAAGCGTACCTACCTACAATTTAGGTACATGTACATATGTAGCTAGCAAAATGCGACAGGAATCGTAAAACCGTTGTCTGTCCGTACTTTAAACTAAATTAAACCATCATAAAGCGTCCCTGGTCCCCATAAAGGCCGGGGCCGCGAGCGGCAGCAATTTTCGTTGCATCTGTTTGTTTTCGAAGAGTTATGCTGATACGTGTATATATATATAGGTACCTATCTATGTACATGCCGATACAGTTATGTGCCAGAAGACATCTTATATACTACATCTCTTATATATAATTTCCGTAATTTATGCTACAATGATACTGTGATCATTACCCAGCGATTTGTCGAATATCGATCGACTGTTCAAGCGAAGAGAAAAAATATCTTCAGATATATTAGTGCGACCGTGGTGTTCACAGATATCTGAACAAAGACGTTAAATTGCATGTTCATATATTTTTGGGCAAGTTGGCATTGGCGTGTTAAATATCAGACAAGTTTATTTCTTTAGAATGTGAATATTTTTCATCATGATATTTACCGTATAGAATATTTTTCAAGCTTTGTCTCTTCAACATTCTTCACGTTCACTGAATTTTCGCAGTCTATTGCGTTCTTTACATGCTTTGCAGTCCGCGAATACTAGAAAATTCAATAATATGAGGCAGATACAAGAATGGAAAGCCGGTGACACGCCGGCTACGCCGTAGAGGCGTAGCAACGTGGTTTACAGCGCGTAGCGGGCGACGACCCCGCTAGCCTCTTTATTATCGCGATTATGCTCGGTAAAGGATATTATTTGTCGAGTGTTATTGTTGCTCCCCGCTCGAGGGGCCCAGGGGGTGTTTGTTTAGATTTCATTACGGGCAGAGAGCGGCGCGCGGGCGCAAACAGCTGGGAACACAACCGCGTAACGTACCCTTGCATGGACCGAGTTCATCGTAGAATAATGCTTTTTTTAGCGTGTTTTAGCGCTCTTCAAGTTTTTATCTAATTATGCAAACTTTATTCTTGACATTATAATTTCAAATGAAATGAAAAAAACATTCATTGTTTTATATTGGGAATAGCAGGGCTTAAAAATGCTTTTTAATTCTGTAAATTTTGTTCGCCTTCTTTATCTGCTGTTTCGCATTCATAATGACGCGTCGTATTGTCTAAATATAGACCAAGAAAATACACCATGTAAAACCAAAACTAAAATAAAGCCGTAAATTCTGTGCAAACTGGTTGTGCAAACCGCTTGAAAAGCGACCGAAGCACACAGTAGATATTTATATATACTCAAGACTACAACTGCACAATAAATGTTAAAAATAATTGTTTGAATAAAGTGGCTGTGGAACAGCGCATTTGTACCTATTAACTGATGTACACAGTCCAGGAAAAGCTGTCAAAAAGAAAAGTTGTATCACACTTACGATTGCGATCTTTAAATACAATAGATCGAACGTATAAAATCTATTACGGTTGAGAGATACAGATGCGTTTTCGCGCCAGTCGAAAAGATACACTCCTATACTTACTTATGTACAATACAATACTCTTTATTGCACATCTCACCATACTTGTAGTACGTACGTACTATATTTTAATATTTATTGTTTCAATTTTTGATGTACTTATGTTTCTTTCAGAAATAACTAGAAGAATGAGTCTGATGTTGGCATGTATTCCTTTTTTTTTATAAAATTAGAGATCGTAAACAAAATTTTATGGCATTCAAATTTTTGTCTTTACATCAAATCAAAAAAAGAAACTAGGTATGATTGTAGGGACCTTCTTTCCATTATCCTTATAAGTATAGAGTTTGGGCTACTAAATCCTTAACAGGTTTAATACATGAAATGTTGATCAATTAAAACTATGACTGTATGAAACCATACTTGTATTTTTAGTTATTTTGATTTTACATAATGAATTACCTCTTAAGTCGGGAAGCTAAGTTAGGATTTAATGTGATCATACAGTTTGTAGTCGGCAGTCACATGTCACCGTCACTCGGCCACGGGAAAACCATGTAACCGTCGCCCCCCGCACACCCCCGTGACGACGGTCAGGCGGTAAGAACTAAGGCCCACATAACAATGCCCAACTCTGATAACTTGGAGGGGCCCCAGATTAGAGTGGTCCTTTTTTAAATGTTTTCATGTTCATACCTCAAAATTATGAAATCGGATTAGTTGCAGGACAATATTTTTTACCATTCCGCAAGGCTTATCTAATATCACACTTTGTGAACGTGAAATTTGTACATAATTGCAGCACGATTATGATATCCACCTAAAACGTAAGTACACTAGTAACACTGCGAGCTGTAGACCGGTATAAGCTTAAAAAACGGAAAAAATATAAAATACTTACTTCAGTGCGTCATTATCACAGCGAACTCACAATCGTCTTACTTAAGTGCCATACACCCAATGGCTCTTCAGTCCTTTGTGCCAATTTTTGCCATCGAACCTGCTCACAAAATGTCTTTAAAATGAGTTAAGAAATGCGACCTTTAGAGGAGAACAGGGGGATATACGAAAGCATAACTGCCAAAGCTGAAAGAGACCTTCCAGATCCAAAACACCCTTTAAATACAAAAATCTCTGTAGATTTCACTAAATTATATTCGTAACTGAACGTTGGGTTGTAATCAACCAGTATGAAGTGGCCCTTTACGGTGCCTCTGGTCTGGCGTGCGGCATTGCAGTTCGGAGCTGAGTAGGTATCTACTAGCTCGGGCACATAAAAACATGTTGTTATTCCGTCTCGCCAGCTCTCGATCATCCGGAAAAACGGTTTCTGGGCCTTACCGCTGAAACTCGCAAGGATTCCTTCTTTACGTTGTAATGTAAGGTCTATCTTTTAATTGTGCCCAGGAACCTAACTGATACATTGGAGCAAGCTATGCAGTCACATATATTATATAAGTACCTACATTCACTTATAATTTAAACCATAAAGCTATGGTCCGATCATAGCGCTAACCCGTAGCCTGTAATTATCTACTGGCATGCAGCAATTTTTTTTTCTAACACTCTGTCATCATTCTTGTAGCATAATACTTCTACATTTGAACTATTGCTACTAATTATTTATGATCAAAATAAAAACAGGATCAGGACCCAAACGAGCGCAAAATCCAAAACGAAAACTATATTTTTCTAGAAGGGGGTACCAGACACTGAAATTCAGCCCCGTGGTAGGGCTGAAGGCTCGATGTTCTCCTGCACCCCGCGTCCCGCTCCGCGACACTCAATTTGTCCGCAAATCAAATCAAATTTAGTGGACACCTCCCCACCCCAACACGACCCGCCTCCGCCCGCACCAATTGCTCGGCCGAGCACGCCGTTGGCATGTACTCCGTCAAAAGAAAATCCTTTGGGCAATTATCGGATTTCTATTTTGAATCTCGGCCGCACCTATGTCACATGGTACATATATATTTCTTATATCGTATTATCTTAGACTATAATAAATAAAAAAGTTGCCGCGTAAGCTGAAGATGCGGGTTCGATTCCCGCCTGGGCCACCGGTGGACTTGGTCACTTTTTCTTTAGGGTATGATATTTATTTCAGTTTATAATGTCATAATTTATTAGACCAGTCATTATCAAATCCTCCAAAGTAGAAAAGCGTCCACTTTACCAACCCTTTCCGAAACATGAATGCGGTCAAACGGCCGACATGTCATCTGTCGAACGATCCACTTACCCACTCACAACGCAAACGTAAAAGCTCACCTAACGTCAAATCGGCATGTTAATTAGGCCGACGTTAAGTTGAGTGGACGCCATCGACAAGCGCATGTAGACGGCGCTCGATCAAACGGAATTATTTAAAAAGCGATTATCGCTATTTGGTCAAAAATGCTTAATTGCTGACAGATATCCGTTTATCAATTAAATATAAAATATGTCATAGACAGTGTTAGATTAATTTGTTACATACTCGTACCATGAGATATAAAATTCAACCCTTTTGGATCGGTTGAATCGGTAATATGTTTTTTTTCTCTAACATGGACATTTCCACATGAGGTTTTCCTGAAATCCATAGAACATATTACCTAGGTACTTCTTCTAAGGTTGTGTGATGGTAAAAACTTAGATATTCAAATTATACTTACATACTGTATGTATTGCTCTATTTGTCAAAGATGATGATACACAACGCCTCTTGAAGGCGATAGATGGCACAATTCAGCCGTTCTCCGACTTAAATATGTATTCATATCTTTCTGTTTGTTATGTAACTAGTATTTTATGTTTTTTGTACCACCAACAGCATATTGTTCCTATTTTATTAAATATCTCAACAACCCGAACGAAGACAACGAAAAAAACTTTTTTTTAC
The DNA here is from genome assembly GCF_948474715.1 of Cydia amplana. NCBI lineage: Eukaryota > Metazoa > Arthropoda > Insecta > Lepidoptera > Tortricidae > Cydia > Cydia amplana. Next base: position 10,699,860 of record NC_086070.1, on the reverse strand, counting down.
GTAGTTTGCTATTTTAGCATGGACCACAGTGGTTGTGTTGTGTAATCCTGTTGCTAGTGACTAGCAACAGGATTACACAACATTTTGCAATCTGTTAATTTCGTGTTCTAAATTCGTGATTCAAATTAGAGCCATTCTAGCACGCTAGCGTGGTGACCGCGGCACCTGACCGAGTGACCATTAACCGGCGGAGAGAGAGCACTCCACATGGACGTTCGACAACCACGTGACGCCACGCACGTTCGGTGACGTCACAGCCGGTGACTTCCCCATTTATTGCTTCGTGATGAATATACAGCGAAATCACAGTGGATTACGGAAGGAATTAAGTAAAAGGAAGTTATGCTTTAAAACAATTAAATTAATAGTTTCAGGAAAACTAGGTACGCTGAAGATCCATAACTGGGAGAAGTCATGTTAGCTTACTTTGTTACTTTATAAAAAAATGAAATTTTAAGAGTGGTGTTTGTCTATGTAACTGATATTTACGCGTTATTCGTCGGCGATGGAAAACGAAACCGACCTAACCGCAGTAAGACAATTTCCCACTGTTATGGAAGGCCACGTAACAGTTACTTTTGTAAAAACCAGCGCCTGCGCCAATTCTTCGGATTAGGTTGCCGAAAGCAGATGCGCGCAGCGGGCTCCTGTAGAATGCAACCTGAAAAGGGCTTATATGCGAAGGAAAAGTTTGCTGCATAGTAATATGATGTTGATCAACCCCTGTATGTTCTTGGTCAAATAGTTTTAATTCAGTTTAATTTCGCGGATCTTGAATGTTTTTTTAAATCACTACCTTTGTATTTTTCAGGTCCACCCGGGCCGCCAGGCAAGCGAGGAAAGAAGGGCAAGAAGGGCGACGGTGGCGAGGCAGGGCCGCCGGTAAGTAAATCTATCGACAAACTAAACAATACACGTTAGTAGGAACTATCGAAGACACTTTGACTTACCGAATGAGTTACTACCCGTGGTGACGAGTGTTGGTAATGGGCTCGAAACGTGGGGATCGATTTTAAATTGTTTTATTTGATGAATAACTATAGCGGCAACCGTCAAACAATAAACAAATGAATTTACTAAATAATTTGTACTTATAAAGAAGGTAAGGAAACTTTGTAAGAGTAAAAAAAAAACTAGGTACGATCCTGAAATAGTTAAAGCATGCATTAAAATAAAAAGTTACGGACACCTTACTAAATTTTTTTTTAAACTACTGCAGTTTTCTCTATTCTAAAATCAGTTTTATTCTACCGAAACAGTTAAATCATGGATTAAAATAAAAAGTCACGGTCTCCTACCTAAAAAAAGAAAAAAAAAAAACTAAATACTGTAGTTTCCTCTATTCTAAAATCAGTTTGACCCTAGTCTAGTATGGTGCTTGGTGCTATGGTGGTAGGTAGGTACATAATTGCTTACTCATGTCACAAACTCGACGTAACCACTGGTTTTGTTTGACCCAAGGGTTTACTTTTAGAGAATGATTTAAGACATTAAATTCGATATTTTTGCAGTCTTCTATGGTTCAATAAATTTTAAATAAATAAGTAACCGCATGAATGTAAATGCAATTGCGGCTATTGCATTTAAATAGCAACTACACTGAAGCAATATGATTCTCGCCGCCTTAGAGAAGGCGCTTTAATTTTAGAAGCAAATGTTCGTCATAGACATGTTTTTTTTTCATGTTATTTGCTTAAGTTTATTTTCTTTCATTTGCAGGGATTAACGGGAGCACCTGGGAAAAATGGATTCCCGGTATTTATTTTGCTTAAGTTTACTTAATTTATAGTTTTGTTCTTTAAAATTATTTCTGTAAATATTTGCCATCTGATCTGTGCAATCTTGACCATTATTTATCACAGTCTATTATCTTAAATCCTGCATATTGTTTCTCTTTTTACAAGGATGAGAAGCTACTTATTTTTTCCTGTTTGAAATCCGCACATAGAATGTTAGAATCTCGATAAGCTTTATCAATATGAAAGATTGTAACCTTCAAAGATATATTAAGATGGTTTTCAGAATTTCTAACACTATATGTGCGAACACACATCAAGACACGTATTCTACTATCTGAGCCTTGTCGCATCCCACGGCGACATTCTTATTTCTAATTTCACTTTCGATGTGCGGTGTCTGTACCGGTGTGACGTTTCAGGGGAGCAAGGGCGAGAAGGGAGAACGAGGCTTCATGGTAAGCCCAGACCCCGGTGTGGCCCCTAGCATCTCCTTGCATCTACTACTAACACTTTAACCCTTAAATGCATAGTGTTGCCAAATGTCTACAAAGCATTAGACTGCTCACAGATTAAGGGTTAAACAAATTCTATTTGTTCCTGTATATTATTTCAATAGTAAAACTAATAAGTTTTCCAAATTATTACATAAATTTACGAAGTATTTTAATTTATAAAAATTACATTTGTTTATAGACGAAATGTCGGAAAACTTGGAAAAACCTGGAAGTTGATGATTTTTAGTATGTGATGTTGGGCAGATTTTTCGGGGTTTGCAATTATTTTATATTTACAAACGTTATCATAGGAACATCATAAATAGTGTACCTTTCTGATGGCAGTTAAGATTTTTCCTATACCCTTTACTAATAGCTGTATATTTCCAAAAATATGATTTAGCCTATGCAACTTTTAACACTGATTTCGCAGTGAAAATCGATGATATATTTTTTTTACTACTTTCCTAGGAACGGCAAACAATTATGTGATACATATATTAATTTCGGGCAAAAAGAAAAAATCATGCATTTAAGGGTTAAACCTATTCCACATACCTATTACCACCCTGGTAGTGCAGATCTACTTACGACTTTTCCTACTTATTTTACTAACTTAACGTTAAGAAAGTTTTTAGTGTTTGCCTACGTATTGTACTTATGTAAAAAAAATAAAAGAAAACTCGAGCCACACTCTAGTCACTTTTAGCGAAATATTAAAATTGTATCGAATTTATATTTTAGATAAATTACATGAACAATACTATCAAAGTTTACGTCTCTGTTCCAACATATGTATATATCGCGTTTGCTTATTTGAGTCTTAAGACTACTTAAGTAGGTACCTACTCAAAAATGTATCTCGCCTTTAAAGGGTCGAGCGTAAAAATTAGCTTTAGGAAGACGAAAAATAGTTAGGTAAGCATACTATAAAATGTGTATGACCCACCTCCACGTTTTAGTTTGATTTAAATATGATTACACAGTCATGGTGAACGTTAAAGGGTAGGATGAGTACCTAGTTTGTTTTATTTATTACTTCATTTACAAACAATATTTACAAAATGTTATCGGAAACGGTTGACTATATGTCAAATTATTAATGTGTAACTATGGAGAGTATTTTCCTAGACTAAATAAGCAGGCTACATAAATATAATTAGTAAAGTAAACAAAAAAGGTCCCAATCAGGTTAACCCAGAAATCTCATTAGCAAAGTTTGTTCCAACCACTCCCACTCGGGCTTTCCTAGTAATGGAACGGTTATGCCTTGTTCAAAGAACTCTTGTGAGTAGCCTTTGCAGCGAGTAAAACGCGTCGAAGCGAGGCGCGGGCTTGGATTAATTACCCCGAGTCATTGTGAATGTGGTCATGGTAGTGAATCTTGAGGAATTTTAGTATCTAGACGATAATGTGGCATAATTTATAAATATCCGGCTCCTGTACAATGTCGTACGATGAAAAAAAAAAGCATTTTCAACCTACTTTCAACAGCGTCATAGCGTCATCAGAAATAGCGTCATCATTCGTTTATGAAAGTTACTTCTAAAAGTAGTTTGTTCCTAGAAATAGTTCTCGTAATCTCAAGGCATTACCCAATGAAATTAATTACATACAAATTCAAACGATTTAACAAAAAAAAATCGTACTCACAAAATTCTTTAAATTATGGTCTTCATCAACAGTTGCTTTTCAGCAAATCGGCGTTCTCTGTGAGTGTTTGCTATATTATAAACATCCAAACATTGACAAATGTTTACTAGTCTCGAAATAATCCTCACACTACCCATCACTAGGTCTAGACCGCCGATTAAATAGACGCAAATAAACATGTTAATGATGTCCCTAGGTACCCTAAACCGCAACCCATGACAACCGAATCGTCACACGTCATGTTTGTCTAAATACCCACAATAATTTTCATGAAATTTACCGACCAGCCGGCCGGGAAAACCATAACGCATAAACTACAAAAATGTTGCGAATCACTGTTCTGTGGAAATATAAAATGTATCGATTTGCTATTTCCGTCTTTACTGGCAAATTATTTTCAGGACTGCTTTATAATGTTTAGTTTGAAAATAAAAACATAATATTTGTCTATCCTAGTAGGTATTTATTGTATTTTAATTGCTATAGCAGATGTTTACAAAAGTATTTGAAAGGAGTACGCATTTTGTGAAATAAATATTTAAACATAGAAATTATTTCCAACGCGTATCAAATTTTTTATCCGTTTGGCAAAATCATGTATCAGAGTTCCAATTCGCAGTATCTACTTGAAACTGTAGGTTATCAAAACAGTTAATAGAGATCGGTACAATCCGGCGTGAAGATCGGGATTGGAAATTGGATGTACAAGTCGGCTTTTCTAGACTAGGATGCCGTGCTTTCAGCTAGATCGTTGGAATTGTTACTGTTACTGCCCCCGACTGCATCACCTTGAACGAACCAATAATTGTGATCCGAAAGTGCGTAGTCGTCACGGATCTCGAAGTTACACTTACACTGGTTAGTCAGAGGAGAACGCTTGCTAAGTGATCGATATAAAAGCCCTGACGATAACATGTCATTGAGAGGATTGTGATTCTAGTCTCGTCGTGCGGCGCTAACTAGCCGGCCCCTGATGTTGACAGACGAGTTGATTTGCACCCTTCGGCATTTGCACCTAACAAGGAAACTGCAGAATCGTGACTTTGCTTTAGTTTACTTTCTTGATTCGTAATATTATGCTTAGTAAAAGTATGTAAAGTAGGTATTACTTTTCTTTAGGTACCGTGACATGCTGATAATACGGAACAACAATAAATGTGTAGATGTCTATCTACTCCTTCGGTAAAATTAGTACCTTAAATAGTATTAATTAGGGAAACCGCGCTTTCACTAAAAACTTTAAGGAGCCCACTGATTAACAGTCCGCCGGACGGTATCGGCCTGTCAGTTAGAACAAAAAGTTCCGAACAACTGACATGCCGATACCGTCCGACGGACTGTTAATCAGTGGGCCCCTTTATACGGTTTCACGTGTAATTCGAATTGTAGACAACACTACTTTAATACATTTAGTCTGGACCGATAAATAAAATTGCTCATTGCTTATTATAAGACTTGAAACAATTGTTTAAAAATTAACATAGGTAGGTAGTTGGTACATTGCCTAACACTGTACCTATAGAAGAATATAATATTTGTCTGCCACGGCACGTGTCTGGCACGCTTGATGTCTCTAGATATATATCGACCCTAACTATTCGTGAACCGTATTGCAACGAGATAAGGGCCATTAAGACGAAAGTGGCGAAATTGCCTATTACGTAGTCCTAATTATCCTCTCTGGATTTTAACATTATTGAAAATATTTTGACTCACAAAGTTGTATATCAACCACAGCTATGCCCCTATGTTTGTTTTTTTATTTCGAATTATTATAAGAGTTAGGCGCATTTAAAAAAAAGTCGAACGTAGAGGCTATGGATAATATTTATACATCAAATTATGTAAAAATATTTTCCATAATATCAATATCCAGAGAGGAAAATGGGGACTACGTTTGTATGGAGAAGCGGCCGTCGCCTTTCCTCTTAACGGTCAGTTAAAAGTGATATTAAGTCTAGAAATGTATTTTGTAGTACTACAACTGTAATATTATATAGGTTGCTTAAAATCATCTAGGTACCTTCTTTACAAATTGATGTATAAAGACCGATGCCCTAAATCACAGCATGCTGTATGTCTCTGCTATCTCATCCGTCTTCTACATATCCCTCTTCTACTCATTCTATCTAATTGTGTGGGTCTTTGTAGTTATTCCTGGAGTGGTATTAACAGCTTTGTATGTAAACAAATATTTTGGCGTCTGTAGTAATGATTGTGTGTGTTTGTTTACAGGGCCCCATTGGGCTGGACGGGCCAAAAGGAGACCCGGTGAGATTTTCTGCAAACCTTTTTTAACTTTTAAATAACGTTCCATCTTAAAAAGACGACAAAATTAATAGTACGAGTATTGTTCTATAGAGATTTTATTAATCTTTTCAAATTTGTAGTCTGGCAAGACATTTTCGTATGTACAGAAAATGGCAAATTATAATAATGTAGGCCCAGGAGGGTTCACCAATAGAAAATAGAAATTATGTTTCTTTTTTATATAGAAACTGATAAAATTGGTTTGCCAGACACCAGAAAAGAATCATAATGAATTGACAATTGACATGCATATATCTTTATAATTATGTAATACTTTCAAATGATATTCCCTACATGAGTTCTGAAATACTCAGAACAGGACGTATTAAAAAAAAATTAAACCTGTCATGTGTTTTTTTTTTCAGGGGCGGCCCGGGGACAAAGGGCAGAAGGGCGAGCACGGCAGCCCTGGGTTCGACGTCTTCTCTGCCATTAAGGTAAGACGAACTTTATTAAATCATACAAAGCATCTAACATGACATGATGCGAATGGATTAAAGATCCTTTTCCTTAAATCTTTTTGTGAAATATGTGAAAAGGTTGTAGTATTTTAGTGCTAAAATAAATAGATGTTTTTTCCTGAAACCATAACGCCGCAGATTCGGTGTTAAGTATTTGTCTTTCGAAGTTTTTTCTTTATGGCATTCTTCAAGAATTTATTGGTGATTAATGAATAAGGCGACGACTATAATGCGAGACTGTCAAATTAAAATTACAACGTTGCGCGCTTTGCAGGGCGTGAAGCGCTCCGTCGACAACTATAAAATCAGTCCGTACACCACTGCGGAGATCATAGCTGTTAAGGTACCAGCCTACTCGTGGTAGTGGTTCACCGTAGACGCTTGTGTTTTGTTTTTTGGCGGTGACCGCTGGTGTTGTTTTCTCTAAGTTGCGCTTCATCTGTGATTTTTAGCAGCTCAAAGTTGATCATGTCGATGTAATGATCTCAAATGCTAATGACCGATATTTGGCGTATTTCAAAAGCGTCTCAACTTCAGTCCATGTTGAAAGAGGCATTCTAGTATTACGAGTATGATACCTACAAGTTTTAACGTTGATTTTGCAAAACGATAACTTACTGAAACACTATCACTTGCGAAAACTATCAACATAGGTACTGATTCTGATTTTACCCGGTTTTCATTGAAATATTAATACCCATATAATAATTATAATAAACATGATTGCAAATATGTACCTAATATCAAACTCGTAGTGTGTAGGCCGCATGTTCAAAAGTCTGCGTGCTTAGAATAATAAAGCCTAGAATTTTAGCCCCGACGTCAGTAGTGAAGCTATTTAAACGAAGTCATTCTGGCTTTCTGTCCATAAATCGATTCTTCAACGCATATCCAAACTTTTTAGAGGGACAGAAATAGAGAATTCTTATGATGGTTGTATTTCAACTTCACTTTTAAACTGAAAGGTCCATAAATTTCTAGACTTTAATATGTTGTAGTAAGCGTGTTTGTGCTTTGTGTGTACTGATGCGCTTGCGTCGTAGGGGCTGCAAGCGTCCGGGCACAACGTCTCTGCCAACACCATCATACAGCTAAAGGTCAGTGCGCCCGCGCTTCTCAATCTTATTAGGAAACTTCCCATAAAATTAATACATGGGTGAGCGATGCGATATATCATAGTCACTAACACTCGACACGTTCTTCTAATTACTAAAAATGTACATCAAACTTTATAAGAGCTGTGCAGTCTTCAAAAAAGAATCTATTTAAAGCCGTATTTAGAAAATTTACAAAGACTTCCTTCTAAACCTGTCTATCCAATCTATATTTACAAATTAAAAACCAAAAGCCTCGCCACACTAGCATTTAAAATGATCTGTAAAATCTACGAGAAGAAACAACGATATTGCAGTGTTCCGATGCTTCTCGGTATCGTCAAATTTTGTCAGTTAAAACGGGATCCCTTCATTTCTCGTCTTGGCTTTCTGTGTTGTCTGCCTGCTTAAAATGCATGAACTGTCTTTTAATTTATTATGTACATGCTTTAATTTAGCCGTGACTTCTTATCTTACCAATTGAAATATTTTTTCATTTGATATTATTCAAGTACTTCATTAGACATGATAATGTAATTTTGATTTCATTGCTTAATATTGTAATCTGTCAACATAAAAATATCATTTATGATATCATTTTCTACCTATTGACAAAATGTTAAACTTAGAATGAGTTTTAATACCTATATTTTTTTATAATTTGTTTTTAACATATTAGTGTTAACATTGTCGGCTGCCATGTTACAGGGAGAACCCGGGGAGCCAGGACCACCAGGACCACCAGGTGGGGCGGGCCCCGAGGGTTTACCGGGCCACGACGGGCGCGCAGGGCCTGCGGGGCCGGTCGGGGCCCCAGGCGCGCCGGGCCCCGTTGGGCCGGCTGGACCCGCCGGACCACTGGGACCAAGCGGACCGCAGGGACCGAAGGTAATTATTTAAGGGCATGAGATCAGAGTGGTGGTTAGAGGTGGGGTTGGCTTTTAGTGACTTTTGGTAGGCACCAATATAGCGAACTCATAAGATAATCAAATGGTCTTGTTTGCTGAAACATTTATACATTCTGTGTTTTACCGGGGTTCTCAATTCTAAACTAAGGTATATGACATTGGTTTTTCAGGGAGATCGAGGAGACAAAGGAGAACGTGGTTTCACGACAACACTGAAGGGCGACGCTTTCCCCACCGGCATCATTGAGGGCCCTCCCGGCCCGCCTGGCCCGCCTGGTAACACATCCACAAACTATTTGTGTAGACTTGTAGAGTGCATGTGTAGCTCATCCCACACTGCGGTAGTTTGATACTAAAACTTTGCCGGCGTATATATTTTTTTTTAGTATGCAATTTTTACACATCAGTATCTTAAGGAAAGAGCGTGAAAATTTAGTGCTCGAAAATGTTGCTCGTGCTATTGTTTTAGTTTAAGACTACCCACATGTCTAGTACAACCAGCACCACTCAACACCAAATAATACATTAACAACTTGCAAACTTCAACTATTAGTGGTCAGAGCGCTTTATTGTGACACAAACAAACTAATACTTTATGGTGTGGAGCTGAAAACAAATTCATAGATCAACCTATGAAGTCTTCCAGCTAACTAGCAGCAGGAGCTATTGAGCTTTTAAATCTTTAATAAGATTCCACTCGCTGTTGTCTATCACGATCCATTAGGCCTCGCACCAGTAGGTAGTCAATGTCGTTGTATAGTGTAGGACGTAGGACAGAAGGAGAGAAGGAAACGAAGATATTGAGCGCGTAGGTTTGTGGGTATGATGATTGGCGCGTGTGTACAGGCGCGGAGGGCGCTCGCGGCGAGAGAGGCGAGTCGGGCGCGCCGGGGCCGTCCGGGCCGCCCGGCGACAAAGGCGCGCGCGGCAAGCGCGGCAAGCGGGTAACTACCGCGCGAGTCCCCCCCACTCCTTGCCGGGGCCGCGCCGCATGCCCCCACCTGCGATGGGGTACAAGCTCGCCTGTCGTCGTCACCATCGGCGACGCATGCGGTCCCCAATACCATTGGCATAATTCATCCTAATTTTCCGTAGTCACAACTTACTTCAGATGACCGCGTCCATTGGATAATATCAAAAACGAACATTTGATTGGGGCTGCTACATGGACGATAGATATTTTCTGAACGAAAATTAAAATATTAATAAGTACGTTCGTTAACTTCAGTCCCATCCGGAGCTTGTATCCGCATTGCCCTTATTCTATGAGATGAGAGCACCGCTCCTACGTACCTTAATTTCGGAAGCGAATGATCGTATAAAAAAGCTGTCTTACCACTCGTACTTCTTCTCCTCTGTTTACTATGCTGTCCAGTAGCTTAATGCACGCGCACGATGCACGCTGCACGTTATTTCTTAGATTAAGCTTTGGCAAGGACGTAATTAATGGTACAAGTGATAACTAATTAAGGCAGTTGTAGTAGTTTTTGGTGTAGTCGCTTTTGTGTTACTGACATCACCCAGCGTCGCTTCACGCCGAGCGTGCAGTAGAGATGGTGAGTCACATTTCAAATGATGCAAGTCTTGCTAACTCTGTTTACTGACCTGATCTGTTTGACCACTTAACCTACCTACTTACTCTTGCAGCTGTTTGTTGAACAGTGATAAATGTACAGATGCCAATCAAGGAGTGAAGTCAAAGTTATGCAAAGTTTCTGATTCTCCGGACGCAATTTATCACATCTCTGTTGGAAGAGCGCAGCAAATATTTAAATTAAAATTTTAATATGTCTGTCTTTCACGAGTTAATATTAAAACACTTCAGACAATCTCATACCAAAATTAGTCCTCATCCAATTTAAACTCGTTGCGACTCACACTACACGAGAATGCTCCTACCAAGTTTGACCATGAGGTTGCGATCATGTAAGATCACCATTTATTCAAGAAAGATCGAAATACTTCTACGACTCACTACTTCTAGAACTTCTAAATATTACTTTTCTCTAATTCATTTTAATTTTTGAAAAAACAAACCGTTAATGGATTATATTTATTTTCAATTTCCGATTTCATCTTCTGGGTTATCGTTTAGCATGCGCATACGTCTTAAACTTACTTCGCATTTGCAGGGAAAAGCGGCGAAGTGGGCCCGCACGGTCCACCTGGACTTGATGGTCTCAACGGTGAGCCTGGCGTGCAGGGGCCTCCAGGAAAACCAGTAAGTCTGTTCTCTATATTCTATTACAGAGTGATTATAGATGAACAGCGGCCAGATGCCTGGATCTAATAAAAAGGATAGTGTATCAAATTAACTAGAGAGGTTCCGTTGCTCTTAAAATTGCTAATAATACCACAAAGTAACACTTCGTAAAACTGCATTTTTTTTTGTAGAAATTGCTCAGTGTAATAATAATAATATAAATTTAAAATATTCCGTGTTCCTCCAAGCTTCATGAGAATTCGCTGTGTTACGTACCCAGCACAAGGAACAGAATCATTCAGAAAATTATTTTGTTTTATTTTAAATATCTAAAACCCTTTTTAACTCACTTTTCAGGGCGAGATAGGTCCAAAGGGCGAAAAGGGTGACTACGGCGATATGGGCTCACCGGGCATGCTGGGCGCACCTGGGTTACCCGGACCTCCCGGATATCCGGGCCTCAAGGGCGACAAAGGAGACAAGGGAGACTCGGTGAGATTCATGTGCTTTTTCTGGGAAAAATTACTGAATTTTATGCGAAATTTTGTACTTGATTTTCCCAAACAAAGCGGGAAATCCTCGGCTATCTCACCACTTAACAGTAGCTACACTGCGCGTTTGACTTCATAAAAACTTGAAATTTTAGTATTATTGGATTACAATTACATATTTAAAAGAAATTAAGCAAAAAATTAAGCTCCCTTCGTTTAGTGATGTTTGAGAGGGTTCAAAGTAGATAAAGTTGTATCTTAATAATATATGCATAGATGCATACCTATTTATATTTTCTTTATTATACTTTCGATATACAGAGCACAGCAGGCAGATTATAGATGATCAGCCTGTTTATAATATAGTAATGACTTTATTTGGTTTGTTAAGGTAAAAACTAAAAAGTCTAATGGATTAAAACCAAAACAATAAGTCAATGAGCTAGCTTTAAAAAAAGACTCAATATTACTCTTGTAATGTACATCTGTATTCTATCTGTAATCTACATATTAATTATTAAAATGTCGCTGTATTGTTTATATTTCCGGTGTGTCGGGCGCGATGCGAACGGCGGCAACATTAGAAGTACAGAAAGCTGAGGAGGCGGCAGGTAACTATCGACTCTGATTTGCCAAGGCTCGGTTTTATAAACATCCGTTTCAACATTATTAATTCTGTTGTGCTAAGCAAAATTATACCGTGTTACTAACGTGGGAGGGACCAGAATAAATCAAGCTAGAAAACCGTAGAGGACGCATTTCACGCACAGAAAGACACAAAAATAAAAACAGTGAGGTTCTGAAATTGTTGACTGTGTGCGATGACTTGCCTTTCATGAAAAGTCTGTACAACATAATGTGGATACCGGCGTATCTTTATAATATCGAGCTATTTTTGAAGTGGAAACTTCTTTAGCGGCGCTGTGCACTTTTTGAGGTGGGGAAAAAATGTTAAACTCGAGACAGCGTAAGACGATCACGTGACCGTAAGACGGACACGTGACCTGATCGAAAAACTGTTACATGTAATGTCATTGAGTTTTTCTTTATTGATTTAAATGCCATCTAGTGAGTTTCGCTCTAACTGGTATTAATATAACTAGAGTACTAACAGTGATGTGCTTAGGGGTTTCAAGTAATTAACGCTAACGCTAGATGGCGTTAACCTCAATTATACATAGTGCATTTTGCAATAGTCATTGAGTTTTCACTTCTGCCGGCACTCCCTGAGTGCAACCCGTTGTTTTTTTTTTTAATAATCCATGAACTGTTAATCTTATAGCCAATGTTGAACTTGCAGGGAGACGGCACCGGCTACGAGCTGTACGGACATGAAATTGTAAGTAAAATATACCAATGATAGGTAATTTATTATAGTCAAACCTCATTTGTACAAATTATATTATAACCGCGTATGTACATACTATATTGTGCAAATTTAATTATAAGTTCGCTTAACGAAAAATTTTTATTAGGTAAGAAAAATCGAAAAATTATCTCGCTAATCCGAAATATGCCAAAACAGCGAGAAGGCGTACCTAATAACTGAAGTTTTCCTACTAACTTGTATTATTAGGAACCATGCCAATGAATAGAATAGAGTGATACAGTTACAAAATGATAATGAAAACACAGCTCAGTCAGCAGCAATAGTTGCTAAGCGGGCGAGGTTCGAAATTATCTCGACGCAACTTTATTGTTAAGAGAATAAGAGCGCGTTAAGGAAATTTCGAACACCTCGCCCGCTTAGCAACTTCTGTTGCTGAGTGTACCTAAAAAATATAATTATGTGACAGAAGAATATGTTGGTAGGTATTATGATAGAGATGCGATTGTGTCGTCAGCCCTCTGACCTCTGGCGTCAAAATAGAGTAGATAAACAATATTGTCCACAAACCCAAGATAACCTACTTTAAGCATGTTATCGGTTCAATGGGTTTTTTGCATTTGATAGTCGTATTTACAATAAATACGAAAGATCTTTATTTAAAAGCAATGAAAACGTCTCTTTATGTGGAATCTATGATATGATATCTATGTATCTTGGCAATAAATTATAAACTTATAACTGTATTTGAACTTTGTAAATATTCGTAATGCTTTTTGAGACGAAGTAATAAAACATAGGTACATATCAATGTGGTTCAGTGAAGGGGACGGACTGAAAATCAGCGCTGCGCAGGCAATTTGTAATGAAATGGCTGACGCGGCGTATGCTGAACCCGTTCCTTTTCCCGCACATGACATTTTTTTAATTTTATTATATTTTGTAATCTATCTGTTTTCTTTGTGGCAATAAATGGTTTCTTATTCTTATTATTTACCATGGCGTTTAAGAATTTCATGACTTAAAACAGAAAAGTCTACTGATAAAGACCTCGTTTTGACTTTTCTCCCCTTGCGATAATAATGAATGCGTCATATGCGTCAAATTATCTTTATTTCGACTTTAATTATTATTTTAACACATAAATACCTTCCCCAACCTAATAATTCAGTAATAAATTTATCAATCTGTATAGGTATTGGCCTAAAGTAGAGACCCATTGTTTGTATGTATAAGATGTCTAAAAAAAATCGTCCCCCGTGTTATACACTAACTTTTGACAAGTGGATTATACTGCATACAGCGCCATCAACGTTCACTATCGATATCAGAATGTTTACACATCTCATTTAAACATCTATCTTTGATCAAATGTCTCAAGCAAGAACAGTACTATAAGTTTATATACTTAACCGGATATTAGTCCATAATATAATCTAATAATGCTGTAGGATTTTCCGGTAGTAAATAGTAATACGCAATAGCCAATAGCGAATGAGTCAATCGTGAACATATAATTATGTACTCGGAAGGCACAGTTTTCTCCGAAGTTGTAATATACGAGTAACTTTATTGTCATATAATACCTATGTCAGTTTAGGTAAAAATCTTAGCTAAAGCTTCTTTTGCCTATAGTTGTTTATAATTTATAAAAATACTTTAATTTAATTACAATAACATTGACAACTGTTCTTGTTGAATCTTCATGAAATTAATCTTTAATAAAACACCTAATTCGTAAAATAGTTTGTAGACAATACAATTATTTACGATCATATAGCCAGGGTTGGGCAGTATTTCAATTACATGTATTTGAAATACGTATTTGAAATACAAATTAGTATTTTGTATTTGTATTTCAAATACTACCTCCAAAGTATTTTGTATTTGTTATTTCAAATACTGCACTCACATGTATTTAGTATTTTGTATTTCAAATACCTCAAGCTTCAAAATACATTTCTATAAATACATTTTATTAAATTCTATAATCCTAAAATGTCTAATCTCTCGCACAAGCTGTGAGCCGACCGCGAACCTCCGATCCAGCCGAGATACAATTTTCATTGGCTGGATACTGGATCTATATTAGGTCAACTTCTGCGTGGAACTTTTCGTTTAAATCTAGGGGATAGGGTCATTGCAGTAGTTTCCGTCCATGCACTAGTTTTCGACGACTTGACGGATTATCAAATATATATTTCATTTTTAATTTACTACTTTTTGCGAAATCTTCATCTTCCTCGCGTTGTCCCGGCATTTTGCCACGGCTCATGGGAGCCTGGGGTCCGCTTGGAAACTAATCCCAGTAATTGGCGTTGGCACTAGTTTTTACGATAGCGACTGCCATCTGACCTTCCAACAGTTCCAACCCAGAGGGTAAACTAGGGCCGTAATTGGAATTAGTCCGGTTTCCTCACGATGTTTTCCTTCACCGAAAAGCGACTGGTAAATATCAAATGATATTTCGTACATAGTTCCGAAAAACTCACTGGTTCGAGCCGGGGTTCGAACTCGCGACCTCCGGATTGCAAGTCGCACGCTCTTACCGCTAGGCTCAATGACCCTATAAGTTTATATGAAAGGATATTCGTTAACGTTAAAACTAAATGCTAAACAAAAAAATAAATAAAGGTATATTTTGTAATTGAAATACATTATTTTAAACACTGTAATTTGTATTTTGTATTTCAAATACCCGTCGCCAAAGTAGTTTGTATTTTGTATTTCAAATACTTTTAAAAATGTATTTTGTAATTTGTATTTCAAATACGTGGAAGCCAGTATTTTGCCCAACCCTGCATATAGCGCATCTTATAACAGTTAAAATTAACCCCAAGACGTAAAATACTTGTCCTGGAGGAGTTCCATTCTCGTCTTCATCCTGAGCAGGTCAATTCACCAAATAGAATTGTTTAAATACAAATAGGTACTTGATTTTTAGATGAAAATAAAAAAAGCGTTGTAAGTATGCTTATAACATTTGAGGAGTTCCATGGAATATATCATCAGAACCTTGGCACAAAAAAACTTAAAAGGTCCTTAACGGTGGCGGTGCTTAACTTAACGAACAAACATATCGCCAAACGTGATATCGGTACTGTTGAGGTATTCCATTCTGGTCTTCATCAATAAATCCACTTCATCACATGTCGCTTTTTTTAATATAAATGCTTGCTTTGTTGATGAAAATACATAAATCACTACCTATATATACGACTGTAAGGTTTGAGGAGTTTCCTCGATTCCTCATGGGGAGAGCCTCATCAGAACTAATATATTTTGACAAAAATGGGACCAAATAGATTTCTAAATCGGCTGAGAAATGACGGAGCTCTAAGGTAACAAATATTAAAAAAAAAACATATACAGAATTTCTAAACTAAACTCACTCCTTTTGGAATTTTGAAGTCAGTTAATCAGTCATAAGGGGATAGGATTCAACAAACTTTTTAGCAAAGTATAATGAGTTTGCCATAGACTAGGAGTTTAGAGCAATTATTTCATGAAACTGATTCTGTCAAAAATACTGGGGTGCGGGGGACGAGGTGAGCGAGTCCCGTGCCGTGATTGGTCCATTCAAAGACACGGACGTCACACAAAGACACTTTGACTCGAAGATGGAGTAAAACTATCGTATATTTGTGGCGGAGGGGGTAGCGCTACTATGCTTAGTCTAGAGGATGTCGATCTTGTCTGTGGAGTCTGCCAACCTTGCGTCATATTTGAAATTGAAGGGATGTTTACAAAAACAACATAAGCTTAAAGCGGTTGACACTTTTTTAAGAACATTGTTAATCGTTTCAGGTGTCAACCAGTGTAGTCAGTTATGTTGTTTTTGTAAACATCCCTTCAATTTCAAATGTACGTTTTCGCGAAAGGAGCGTTAGTCAAATGTTTGATTAATATATATACTTATAATGCTCTCTTTGGACGTTGCATTTCAAAGCTAAAGCAGTAATGATGTTTTCAGAAGATGCCGATAATTTAGCGACCTGAAGGCGGTTTTCAGTCATTTGGATTTAAAAGCTAGAATTTTCTAATTGGCTTTCTACTGTGGAATGAAAAAGGATTTACCAAAAGGCATTGCTGGTGTAATCATAGAATCTCATGAATTTCACGATGGAAATACATCTTAAGCGGAAGCGTCTATACTTGCTGGAATGTGTTACTTGATCGAAAACCTTGCAATTTCCATATTTTTATGACAGTATACAGAAGAAAATTTTGTCGAATACGACGCAAAGACAAAACATATGATGTTTCAGTTCGTTAACGCTTGGTTTATGTTACAGATGATGGGCCCGCCGGGGGCGCCGGGTCCGGCGGGGATGCCGGGCGTCGCAGGCCCTCCTGGCATCAAGGGCGACAAGGGCGAGCCGGGCGTGCGAGGCAAGACCGTACGTATTCTTATAGTAGTATAGTTTGTAGCTTTCTAATAGAGCCCGACCGAAGGCTTATCCTATTGTCTATTGTTCAGTAAAACCGCACGTGCTACTTACCTGCAAAAAAGGGTCTTAATTATTCTATTTGGCACCTGAGCGCGGGTTAGTTCAACGCTCAAAAAACCAGTGTAGGTGCGCTCTCCAATAACGCGCCTTTGTTACGCATCTCGATGACCCATTTTAGACTGGTTCTGTAGCGTTCGACTCGCCGGCACTCAGTAACCGAAGTACTGACCACACACATCGTAACAAAGTATTTATCCATTAGTTCATTTTGAATCTTATTGCAATTTCCATAGGAGTTGTAATTCAATTACCTGGGTAAAGTGAACGAGCGATTTTTTATGCAGGTGGTTGTGGCACGTGGCTCTATTAGAAAGCTACAGCGCGCCCCGGCGCTTTACTATGAAACTTTCCGTACATTAAAATTTAGCGAACTCTTAAACGATGACTAAAGTTTGGTGCAACCGACCCTTAGTAGCGATTTTCTGAACTTTTAGTCTCAATTTTTTTTCTGCAATTTTATTTTTTTATCTTATAGGGGGACAGAGGGGAAAAAGGTGACGCGGGACCGATGGGATTACCGGTAAGTGTTAAGTTTTTCTAATATTAGATATATTAATAATTAACCTCAATATATTTCTAACAATATCATTCTATAAGCCTTAATAACAAAAAAATATTACGACGTGTATACGATTTGCCAAGCCGAACTAGATTATTAGAATTCAAATGATAATAAATTAGTGATTGTACATTCAGTATCAATAATAGCGGATAAAACAAACGCGCCAGAAGTATCTGCCACCCTGGAATACTTTTCAAATTAGATATAAATCTCTATAGTTCGTGTCAAAAGTATCTGTTACAGTCTGATTGTTCTAACCTATACGATATTTTTGTCAAAATGTTATACTTTAGACGCGTAATCGGATCCATTACGTTTGATGCTAACTGTACCACACAAGAACACAACATTCTGCTGTAGGTATCTGCTTACGTTTACTACTAACTATTTCAGCCGTTTTTAAATGCGTCATTGGCTCTTTAATGTACGCAAACAGACGCTGATTCTTTAGAAAGTAAACTACATAAACTTAAATGTGACTTTCATATTTATCTATATATATTTTTTGTTTTCTAGGGTCCAGTTGGTCTACCAGGCGAGCCAGGCGAGCCAGGCCGGCCAGGCGACTTAGGCCCTAGAGTAAGTTTCATATACTCAGCAAGTAAATATGTACTTGATAAATCACTAACACAACTCACTCGTTTGTACTTAATATAATTAATTGTTGGGAAATGGATTGCAACGGCAGCATGTTTAGTTTATCACTGTGAAGCAAATAGGAACGCTAGGAACTAGATCATTATTCCCCTCTTTATCAAGTTTCAACCGTCATTATACTGATATAGTTTTTATTTTTTGAACTGAGCTCGTCAAAAGAATCTTTATAGATAGCTATTATTTTCAAAAGCGAAAACGGGAGGCGCCTTAAAAAAGAGGTTTAGGGCGCTATTACGCATTGTCGACTGGTCATCGGCGACTGTGACTACCTAGTTAACCGACTTCTTTTATATAGGCTATATGCGTTTACGAACAATGTGATGCTTACGCTCGACTTGGTCCCCGGCAACTAGCCTATGTTTTGGTCGCCGAGAGGCCAAGTCGCTGGCGACTAGTCGACAGTGCGTAATGGCTCTTTCTCCTGTAATTATAATATAATTACCAACGTAGGTACTTTAGCTATTATTACTTATATAGTGCTGAGCCGTAACCATGAATATCCCAAACGGGAATTTTCTCGCTAACTTACGTAAGATTATACTTCGCCTACAGTATTAAAAACTGGGTTTGTTACTAATAAATGACTTCAATGTATTACAAAACTCAAAGAACATAGCTTCCTATTTGAGCTTCACAGTAAGTAAAGATATTTTGATACGAATAACTCGGTCTGACGCTTACCCAACATTAGCACCTGGCCTTAATAACTATGATCCGTACGGTCGATGCTGTGACATAAATCTATAGGGCTACATGAAGCGCCAATGGCTGTTTGTTACTGTTGGGTTGCGCGCCGTAGTGTGGCGTGGTACTAACCCGGGGGTATGGCAACTACAGGAGAACCGGTGGCCACCAGACTTCACCTTCACGTAGTGATGCCGCGTCGCTCCGCCCGCGCGCCGCTGCTCCGCTGGCGCTCGTCACTCACGCCGCTGTAAATTGTAATATTTGTATGTACGTTGTATGTAGTTTTAAGCTAGATGTAAGCGACGTTACCAAATTTAGCGTAAGTGTTACAGACCTGTGTAAAAGATAATATTTTTGACATTGTGCCGTGCGTTACACATCGAGCTAGGTTTAGGTTCCGGAAGCAATGCGTTAGAATCAACTTTATCTTCAGTTTAAGCCTTGCTTCTTAACCTGTCGAATCCCACGATATGACGTCACCATAAGCGTTCTGGCTCATATATGAGCCGTGGGAGCTGACAGATTAATGATTATTTCAGAAATTTTATAGTTTGTACCAACTAGCACTCAAAGGAGATTCGAACGAATTATGGAGGAGTGTTCAAATCAATAGGTATTTTATTTTTATGAGATGAAATTTTCCGGATTATTACGGCACATTGTGGCCCTGATACCATGTAGTTTTATTCATGATTTACACCTTGAAGTTATTACATACCTATATAATTAAAAAAAAAATATAGGTAATAAAGATGGCAATCAAACAAAGATTGTTATGGCAAACAAAAATTAATGTAAACCGTAATAATTCAATACTTCTTTCTTTCATTTGAGTCCCCAGAACGCAGCGATTCAGCACACATGAGCGCAGCAGGTAAATCTATAGGCGCTATTTTACTGTTTACATTACATTGTTAATACTATCTTCGATTTTGCACATGTTCAGTGCTCCGACCAACCAACCATCAGATCGAGGTACATATTTATATATAACAAACTACTCACATTATTCTACTCTCGAAATATTTAACCTTATCTACTTATATCATCTTGATTTTGGCTGTACACACCATCCCAACTAACAAGATTACCTATCACTGAATCATATGAATTGGCGCTGGTGTGAGTCAAACAACTTTCATGTCTATAAACACTCATTTCCTCTGTTCTGTCTCGTTATTATAGTTATTAAGATAAGTGGTTAGTCAACATACCTTATACCAAATAATTATGTATATAGTTAACAATCAGAGTGACTATTTTTAAATGTATGAAATATTTTTTGTATATAGAGAAAACGAAACGGTTTGTACCCTACTTATCTCTTAATACCTCACTAAGACTGCACTGCACATGACTTCAAAGTGTCAACTCTGCCTCGCTTAGCATTAAAGCACAAATCAAAATGGTAGACAATTCAATGAGTTTGAAAATATTCCTACAGTACCTACTGACTATATGCTAACTTCGGCAGAAGTAGGCACACTGCAAATCGTGTCGCTTTGTATGAATTAGTGTCAATACGTACCCACTATTACAATGTGCATTGCATATTTATTTGATACAGACATTTTTGCAATACCACCATTCTTGTGACGTTACCCACCTACTCCCACGTCACGTAATTTGCCTACATGTGGCCTAATTAATTTCCAATAGCAAAAGGCACAGGTAGGTACATAATATTTATTATCATAGTATCCCGACAATGATCACTAAGATTTAAAACGATTTTAATGTGCGCCTTCTGTATAGATAGAAATACTTATTATCAGGGCTCGGATACAGTTTTATTTTTGAAACCGATTTCGTTCTTTCAACCGGGAATAACATGACCGAATAAAATATCGTTAATCTTCTAACCGGTACCGACAAATAATGTTTTTGTCAATTCGAGTACTGTAAGTTAACCGGTTTTTTAATGAACGAAATAATAAAAAGGTTTTAGAAAGATATTAACCGGTAAGTATATCAAACCCGGTTCTGAGCCGTACATATTATTATTAAAAAAATACGTAAGTATTGTATTGCGCAGAGACAATTCATGTTACGAGCATGTTAGCGCAACTCAGCCAACGGAAATTATAGTCGTTTAGGTAATCATTCATCATATCTTCTCATTATAATATTGTAACTATTATATTTACCTATCTTTTAATATCCTTTACATGTGCTACCTAAGTATGTATGATAATAGTTCGCCCAATGTGTATTGTAGCGGACAATCTGTTGTAAGGTGTGATTGTGGACGTTGTGAGGCGTTTGCCGTGTATGGTGTGTAACAATAGGTACTTAGTAAGCAAAGCGTCCCCGCGCCCCGCGGCTGCCGCCACTTAGTACATGGCATTTCAAATATCTTTACATACAATGAACAACTGGACAAAACTAAGAGGGTCATTTTTTTACGATTTTTGAAACCATAAACCTACGATTCTGATTTAACTGCCTACGTAAAGATGGGTTTAAAACACTAGCTTAAGCGGAAGTGGCAGCAGCTGCTCGGCGATGGCGTGCGGCCGCGTATACCCGGGTGTTACCGTCCCGAGGGGCCGGCGCCCCGAGTCCCGCGTCCGGCGCACCGCGCGCGTCGCGCCCCTCAACTCTCCTAATGTTATGTACTTTAATGTTGACTTGTACGTATTCACCTTTATCTATTTATCGAGTAATTTCCTATTATATTCCATTGCCATTTTGTATGTTGTTGTAATCTATATATATAAATGCAAGTAACAAAATAATTATATCTAATGACGAAATGTACAAATCATATCTAATAGTTGTTAAGGATAAGCGCATACATAATATGGAGCACTCCGCTCGCCGCTCGAGGTTTCCTACCTCTAAGTGTATATCTTCTAAACTTCTTCATATAAATACTCCTTCCTATCTCTCTGTACTCTACTCTTAAAGGGGGTACCTCCTAATCTATAAGCCTATTCTTAAGGATTTAGTTTTTTTATGAGAATCGAAAGTTGTCATTTGTACCATACGTCACGAGAGCATAAGAATATTGTTGTTTACAAATTATTTTGAGGAAAATAAATATTTGCATGCTATGCATACCAGTCTTTCTCTTCTGCCTTCCACCCTGATTGTGAATGAGCTGCCCGCCGGCTATCTCTGGCGACCTTCGTTCCGTCGCATGCCGCTGTAACTGCACCTACGCCTGATCGCCATGAGAGAAGCGTTGATTTGACCGGTGCGTTGTTCCGCAGGGCCCGCCTGGACTCGACGGCATGAAGGTGAGTATCCCGACGATTCATTACACGCTCCTCCGCTACATACATTCAACAGCATTCACCTCACTCATTTGTAAATAACAGCCCTGAAACAAAACAAGCTTTAGTTACATCGCTGAGTCATTCATCGCCCTATTTCTTGTAAGCGCTTGGTTGTTGAGAGGAGCGCGCGTGTAAGTGACGAGTGCTTGTCCTGTGCAGGGCGCGCAGGGCGAGCCGGGCAGCAAGGGAGAACGCGGTGACCCGGGGCTACCGGTACGTGAAGAAGCTTGCTTCCGCAAAATACTTGCTTTGCATCCCTAATAGTACACTAACAACACTGATCGACTAATACACTGATGCGCACTTAACAATTTTCAGGGTACGGATGGCATTCCAGGACAAGAGGTTAGTTGGCGGGTATGTAGTGATGTGATGTAGTGTGCGTATGTAGCGCTAACATGTTGTTTCGCTCGCAGGGCCCGAAGGGCGACAAAGGATATAAAGGAGAACCCGTAAGTGCAGGAACGAATCTTGGCCTTCCACAATTTTCTGTTTCCTGCATCCACTGTTTCGGATTTCCATCGACACGTCTCTAATTTTCCGAGTTAAAATCTCATTTGCATGGCTTCACTAACACGATGTGCATCAATACAACATAATATATAGAGACCTCGTTCAAGTGGTTCTCGGTTTTGTTTCTGCTAAAACAGAATCGAAAACGCAGCCAGTGTCTGGGGCTCGGCCGTTTCTTGACTATATGAAAGCAAGGCAGTCGTATTAATGTACAATGAAAGAGACGACTTTCCTTTATATGAAGATGTTATCAGATCAATCGGCTAGCCTGCACGCATGAGGGCCGAGCGCCGAAGGCGAGGTGGCAGTGGAGCAGCGTAGTGTAACGCAGTATTATTGTGCAGGGTCCAGCAGGGAAGCGCGGGCGCAAAGGAGATAAAGGTGATAAGGGCGAGCAAGGCGTGCCAGGATTGGATGCGCCCTGCCCGCTCGGGCCCGACGGTCTACCGTTACCAGGATGTGGATGGCGACCCGCTAAGGTAAACCACGCTCATAAAACTCAGTACTGTGTGTCTAACCTAGTAAGTAGTTTTTGATTAAGTAATTCTCCTGATGTCCTGGAGGAGAAGGTCAGGCGCTTGGAGGAGCGGCCCGTGGACTCTGCCGTCTCCGAGCTGGACGGTAGATTGCAGACAGGGGCAGCGGAGGAGCTGCAGCAGACGGTGGCGCGCCTTCAGCTGGAGCTGAATGACCGCGACCAGGACGCGTTGCTCTCCGACCTGGACATTGGCCACGTTCCGGAGGCGAAGGGAGAAAACGTTGTCCACACGGTCACCGTCCTTGCGGCCAGGCTGGGTGTCGCCTTGGAGCAGCGCGACGTGGTGTTCGCCGAGCGAGTCGGGGCGGTGGACCGGGCCGGGGAAGGGGCCGACAGTGGGGCCGGAGGCCGGCCGCGTCGCGTCGTCGTTAGGCTGGCGCGGCGACAGCTGCGGGACGAATTGCTACAGGCCGCACGGGTTCGGCGAAACTTCACCTTCTCTGACGACAATGTGGCAGGCCCCCCGCGTCGCGTCTTCGTCAACGAGCGCCTCACACGCACAAACCGCCTGCTGTTCCACAAGGTTCGAGAGCAGTGTAGGGAACAGCAGTGGAGGTTCTCGTGGACACGGCGAGGCAGAATCTATGCCCGACAAGGAGAGGGAAAGCCAGCTTTCTCCATTCGCTCTGACGCAGACCTGCATCGGGTTTTTGGAGTTGGCTCCGTCTGAGGTCTGGGCGGGCGTATATAGCATTTCTTTATGTTATTACACTATGGCACGGCAATAGCAGTTTGTTTATTTCAGTACATTTTAGCGTCTATATAATTATAAAGTTGTTTATAATCTGCAGGCTCTGCCAAACTGGTTCTGTAACTTTTATCCGTTTTGTTAAAGTAGTCAGGTGGTCTGAGGTATATAATTATAATTATAATAGTAAATAAAACACTTAAAATAGGTTTGTACAATGCAGGTTCCCTTGGCACAAATCATGACAATTTCATAGCGGCTGCTACTCGGCAGGATGTTGATGTGTTGGCGATCAACGAATCGTGGTTAAGGGCGGGCGAAGAAGGGCGGGCACCGACACTTCCTGGATACAGTTTCCGGCATATTCCTAGACCGCAGGGCGACCGGTCGCGCGGTGGAGGCGTAGGCTTTTATATTAAGCGTAATCTCAAAACTCGGACCTGGCCTCATCCCGTTGACCCGTTGCATAAGCTCGTGGAGCAGATGTGGATCACTTTTACTCTCAACGGAAAGAAGCTGGCAATTGGAACGGCATACCGACCACCCTGGATGGACCTACAACTATTTTTAGATGCTGTAAGTGACTCGATAAGTTCAATTCGCAGTTACGATAACTTAGTTATACTGGGTGATTTCAATGTAAATCTTTTGAACAGCTCTGACGCAAAATTCACTCAATTTCAGAATTTTGTTACCAGTTTTGGATTATTTCAATTAGTGTCTCAGCCTACACATTTTACTGACACCAGCCAGACGCTGATCGATATTGTTTGTTCAGACATGCAGGCAAAAAACACTACCATTGATCACGTGGGTTCCCTGTATGGTCACTGCCTTGTGGTTTGCAATTTCAACGTCAAGCGTGAGAAATTAAAGCCTTATCACATTACCTACAGACCTTTTAAGGAAATCTGTGACAAAGATTTAGATGTGGACCTGCGTGACGTGAGGTGGGACTTAATATCAAATCTTGGCAGTATCAATGACATGGTAACAGCATTCAACCAACAAGTACTTAGTATATTTGATGTACATGCCCCTCTAAAAACATCCTTAGTTAAAGTACAATCCCACCCTTGGATTACTGATACTGTCAAGTTCATGATGCGTTTACGTGAC
The DNA here is from genome assembly GCF_948474715.1 of Cydia amplana. Lineage (NCBI taxonomy): Eukaryota > Metazoa > Arthropoda > Insecta > Lepidoptera > Tortricidae > Cydia > Cydia amplana. Next base: position 10,674,624 of record NC_086070.1, on the reverse strand, counting down.
AATGCTGCATCAGACTTTCACAAGAACCAGAATGATGTTAAAAAAAAATACTACAAGGATTTGAAATCTGTTGTAAATAAGGCTCTATATTTTGAAAAAGTGGCTTATTTTAAACAAAATATAAACAATAAAATAAACGACCCAAAAACTTTATGGAAAAACCTTAAATCCACAATATTGCCTAATAAGAATAATGAATTACCTTCACTGTTCAATAATCCATGTGACATAAATAAACATTTTCTTGATCTGCCAGGAACTTCAGATGTAACGGTGTCACAGCTAACTTATTTTGAGTTCCATAAATACAGTGACACAGTTTTCCACTTAAATACAATTAACTCTAACGAAATTACTAAAATAATTAGAAGTTTAAAATCGAATGCAGAGGGTGCTGATGGGATAAATTTAAATATGATTATTTTAACGCTGCCCTACACAATTGACATTATTACTAGTTTAATTAATACCTCTATTCTTTCATCCACCTTTCCGGATATCTGGAAGTTAGCAGTTGTAAATCCCTTGCCTAAAATAGCTAACCCATCTGCGATTAAAGACCTTAGGCCAATTAGCATTCTGCCATGTATGTCTAAAATAATGGAGAAAGTTGTCTGTGCTCAGTTAACCACCTACCTAGAATCCAACAACATTTTGCCGGATGTCCAATCCGGTTTTCGGAAAGGACGTAGCACTACAATCGCTTTACTTGATGTTTCTGACAACATTTTGGATGCTCAGGATAAGGGCATGTGCACTCTTTTAGTGCTCCTTGATTTCTCTAGGGCTTTCGATTGTCTAAATATAAATCTACTTTTATCTAAATTAACCTATTATGGTTTTGACCAGAATACTATAAAGTGGTTCCAAAGTTACCTCAGCAATCGGTGCCAGATAGTTAAAGTGCGCCTTGAAGACGGTTCCTCCCTTTTTTCAGAAAAAGCCGAGCTTACCAGAGGAGTCCCCCAAGGATCGGTACTTGGCCCGCTCCTTTTTATACTTTATTCTGCTGATATTAGGTCTCACATTCAGCACTACAAATACCACATTTATGCAGATGACATACAGGTCTACATATCATGTAAGCCAACGGAAGTTAACACTGCTATAGAGAAACTCAATCAAGACCTCACAAGTATAGCAAACTGGGCAACAGAAAATTGCCTACTACTCAACCCAAATAAAACTAAGTACCTTGTCTTTGGCAGCAAGCACCAACTGGCTGGTATCAGTACTTCAGTAGATATTATGCTGATGAATGAACCAATTGAGAGGGTGTATGAAGCGCGAAATTTGGGTCTTTTAATGGATTGTGGACTTCGATATGAGAAGCATACTGCAGAGGCCGTAAGAGGTTGCTTCTACAAGCTTAAGGTGCTATATAAAATTCGGCCATATTTAAGCGAAACCTTGCGCATTCAACTGGTCGAGTCACTTGTACTATCAAAACTGAACTATATGGATATTGTAACTGGGCCTAGGCTTCTTGCTAAAACAAAAAGACTCATACAACGTGTTCAGAATGCCTGTGCTCGCTTCTGTTTTAATATTCCGTTGAGAGCTCACGTCACTCCGTTTCTTAACAGTCATAAGATCCTCAAAATGCAGCACCGGCGTAAACTCCATTTGGCCTGTTTGCTCTTCGGAGTTCTGAAGTATAAAACCCCTGCATATCTTTTTAACAAGTTATCTTGTATTAGGCTCCGCGACCGCCGTAGATGTGGAATTCAATTGTTGACGCCACGCCACGCTTCGGCAGCTTTCCGGGGCAGCTATAGCTATACGGCCTCAAAATGTTGGAATAACGTGCCGCCGCCAATGAGGAACCTGCAAAGTATTTATAGTTTTAAAACGAAGCTTAAACAGTACATGCTTAGCCACCAACTTAGCCAGGAAACCTGCTTACACGATACAAGCTGCCTGTAGTTTCTGCTTGTACTTACCACTTAGATTACGTTCCCTTTGCATTGCCATGGCACATTACTTTAGAAATTGCCATCAGTTGTCTGTTTGTACGTAGTTAAATCTGTGAGATCGATAAAATATTAATGTTGCTCATGAAATCGACCTGTCTTCTTCATTTAGTTTTTAGTTTAGTCTGCATAGTTGCCGCATGGCGCTAGCTGTCAGGCGTAATGTACGGCCAAGACGGGTTCGACCCAACATTGTACATAGTAATTTATTGTAATGTATTTTTATCTTTTTGCTATCTTTGTCTTTTGTATGTTATATATTAATTTTGTTTTGTATTCATGTTACCTGTCGTGATTGTTTCACCGGATGGTCTCATCGGAAGATCAGCGCTGGAAGTCGCCAGCAACATGCTGAGATGAGACCATTTCGTGGCACTTTATCCTTTTATTCTCTGTTATATCTCTTGTCATCTCTTGTTATATCTCTGTTATATCTGTTTCTATTTTGTGTTTGTGCTCACGAATAAAATTATTTCTATTCTATTCTATTCTATTCTAATTAATTATGGGTGGAATCAGTTCTACTAATTACATGGTTACAGGTGGTTACAGATACCTGCAATCATGCCTGATTAACTTGCCATGTAATTAACCTAACCAGCCAGTAGAACTGATTCCACCCATAATAAGTGGGGGCACTTAAGGCATTAAGTGGGGGTAACTTATTTTTGCAGAATTGCGAAAGTTTCTATGATTTAATTTAGGTGGGTGCATAATTTTTGGGGTCTTTTTGGTGTCTGTTTTAAATTGCTTTAGCTAAGCTTGGTGGATGAATAATAATATCACTTTTTTTTGTGCATTTGAACAAGAATAAGAACAACTCTCGTTTTGCCGCAGACTACATAAATGGGCTTTTTCTAGAATAAATATCGAAAACCCGATTCTTTAAAATCTGGACATTCTTGGGCTCATTCTACTCAGAATCGACAGCACTCTCCATCCTACCATTAAAAAAAGATGTCCCAAAATGTCCATTCCATTACGTCACGTTTTTAGTATGAGAAAAATGTTCATTTGTATGTAACGTGACGTAGTGGAATGTACAATTTTCATACAAAATTTTGGGACAACTTTTTTTATCACCAGGATTGAATATGCTAGTGATTCTGAGTTGAAAGAACCCAAAAACACCAGGATCTGGGAGAATCGGGTTTTCAATATTTATTTTAGAAAACGCCCAAATGTTCCTGTTGGGTATATCCTGCTTTAGGTTGCTCAGTACAAAAGCTATTTAGAGCCAAACCAAAGAAAGTCTGCAGCGCAATAATTTGACAGCGAATTAAAAAATTACATATGGCAATGTTTTTTAGCAGTCAGTAAACGTTATGCACTATGGTATGTGTTTGTCAAAATCGTTTAAATATTCGTTGTGTTTTGTGATAAACGGAATAAACATGGTGAAACCTTACAAAACCGGCGTGCGGGAGTTACTTTTCCGCATGACGAATAATTTTACACTTATAAAAAGTCAGCACTAGGCGATTCAAGTTGAAAAACGACAATGTTTACAAAATTTGGAGTTGATGACGGGTAAGTGGAATGAAACATCTTAATACTTCACCATATGTACCTACTTAGATAATATAATATTGGTTTAGACTAAGGTTTCACAGCAAATTGAACACACCTAATAGGTATAGGCATACTTATGAACTTCCTCTAACATTTCGAGAAACTCATTGGTACTAGCCGGGTTTTGAGCTCGAACCCACAACCTCCATGCTTATGCTCACGGCATGGGTACCTACTAGTGAAAGCTAAAATTTATTTTTAATATACAGGGTGTAATCTAAAACGTGATACAAGATAATCAAACCTGAATCTTTTCATGATTTTGAACAACTTTTACTATGGGGTCAATTTTGTAATATAAAAAAAAATTGAGCTGTTCCATAGAAATGGTCAAGGAGAGGTAGACAAAAATGTATGTCAAAGATTTTTTTATTGTTAATTTACAAAGTTGACCCCATAGTAAAAGTTGTTCAAAATCATGAAAAGATTCAGGTTTGATTATCTTGTATCACGTTTTAGATTACACCCTGTATGTTTATTGTTTTAATGGTTTATTTCGTTTTTCCGAAAACTTTAGTTCGCAAATTGCGGGCAATTTCTCTGTCAATCTAATTACGCCTTAATGGGAGTAAAAGAGAAAGATGCCCGCATATTGAGAACTTCGGTGTTCGCGGTAGGCCCTCTGTACCTATTTACCGCCGTCGCGGATATTACAAAAGCTTATTAATTTTGATGAAGCCAAATGTCACATTCTCCGAATAATATTTATCAATATTAGTATATGTCTACATATTAATAGTGACATCTATTGTTGAAATGAAATTTATTTTACCATAAAAATTAAGCTGTGCATACAGCTTAATTTTTTCATAGACGGTATATATGGTAGAAATTTCACAAGTATCAAGACTATTTAATCCATTTTCTGTGGTGTTGTCACATACTGATTTTTAAAAACTACTTTTAATCTAGCGCTGCAGACTTTCTTTGGTCTTACTCTATTTATTTAATCGTATGGCAAACATATTGTAAAAAAAAATAGAAACAAACATAATTATAAGTCTACACTAAGACCATTCAGCCACAATCTGACAAATTCGGACTGATGGTCCGAGATCTCTGTACGGATATGATGGTCGTTCTTGTCTACGTGACAGCGTGATAAAACGGTGTCCGTCACTTTCTTTCCCACGGTGTTAAACAGTGACAGTTATTTTATCACGTGGATAAAGATGGATAAAGCTATCCATAATAGGCTGGCTGGTCCGTGTGATCATTGTGCTCATATATTATTCGCTTCTATTTTTCTTGCTGCGAGGCTCTTGTATGGAAATAGTGCAGTGCAGCAGCCAGAGTTGATTACTCTTTAGCACCACCCAGGGGACACGTGCGGGGTGTCTAAAGTAATCTTCCCGCGGACGCGAGTAATCATTGTCCCCCAAAAGCTATTTCAATGACAAACAAAATATTTTGTGAAAAACATACCCGTACCATAATTTTAATTTATTTTTTGTAATTTCCTCATCAAGGTTGGAAAATAAAAGTAGTGTAAGGCCTGAGCCGCCTGAGTGGACGCTCGAGTTGGGCGTGCAGCGGGGCGGGGCGTGCGGCGTGCATGTTAAACAAATGCAAACGTATAGTAGGGTTGTTACTGCACGCTGCTCAAATCACTTGTGAGCCGGACGCCACGCTGCACGCTCCGTCGAACGCCCCGCTTCGAGCGTCCACTCAGGCCTTAGTGTAAGGCCTGAGTGAACGCTCGAAGTAAGAGTAATTTGTTCAAAGTAGGGACACGTCATCAGTGCTATTGAATACAGAGTAGAAGTCTTCTTTATGTGACTTTATTGACCTTGTATACAACATGCGATATAAGAGGTCATTACATAGGTACTTATTTAAAACATATGGGTTTTATCCAAGTAAGATACTTATCTCAATTAATAGTTACCAAGAAACATAACATATATTTACATACCTATTTAAAATAATCTTTTAGTAGCAGCTTGTGGAAATAATTAATACTGACTTAACAAAAATAGCTTACATTCCTAACTACTAGTTATTAATAGGTAATCTTTGTTGTACTACAGCATGCAGTGTTAAACCATAACAATAATTGTGTAGTGGGTAGTTGAGTGCATGTGTGGTGTGGCAGGAGTCCGCGGCGGCGCTACCTCGGGAGCCAGGCGAAGAGGGCGCCGGAGGGGGAGGGCCGGGGGGCGTAGGGGAAGAGTCAGAGGAAGATCCCGGCGAAGAGTACGATGCGCGCGAGGATGAGCTTGACGCGCCCCGCGATTACGACGACTACACCGACAATGCGCACCTCGCCCTGCACCATGACTGAACCCTACCTTTACTACTCCCTCATCTAACACCCGATTTCACCTTGGACTCGATCGATCTCCTGCTAGTGGCGTTGGGCGTACGAGTACCTACACACCTACATCTCGTACCTTATTCGAATATAGATTAATTTTATAAAGATAATAGAAATAAATTTAATGTGCGTGAGTATTGAAATAATAAGTGTGAAACTGGATTATGTGGAGATTTTTTATGAGTACCTAACTTCTCTTCACTTCACTTCTGACTCTATTTTTAATCGATTACGACCGAGTAGATAATATATGTGGGCGGGTATTTTATTTAGGTTTGTGTCTTTACTGGTTGCTTTCCAAGAAGCGTTCAAACTTATCGATTCGTTTTTATATGGCCCTTTTAGTTGCGTCTACGTCTTTCAAATATTAAGAGCTCCTAAAATTATATGAAATCCGTAGACAATCAGTATAAAATATTTACTTATGTAGAGAAATCGTAGAAACGCACATAGGACATTCTAGGACGCCGGCACTATTTTATATTTCCAAAATTCTCGAAAAATCTGTCCTTCTAATATCCCATTATATCACCTTTCTTTTTCCCACTGGTGTTACGATACGCTTCTCCCTCATACTGCGGTATATTACCGCCTCATGGTAAGCCACATGCATGTTTGTTACTTACATATTTTAATTAATACGGGTACTAATCATAACACACTAATTTTATTACGCAAGGAAAAAAATTACGAATATCAACAATTTATCTTTTCAAGCAGGAAAATTTGGTTATAAATTATAATCACTCTATATTTATATCTCGTATGTTTTCAATGTTTACATATCTCTAAAATTATTTGGGCACATGAGATTATTTTTTGGAAGGAATACACGCAAACCAATCCACACTGGAACATTGCCAAGAATAACAGGAAAATATTTTTGTTAAAAGTTTGAACACAGACATTAAAGAATACATATATGCGTACCAACATCAACAGTAGCTTAGTTACTTTTTAAAACTCACGGTGTTTTTATAGGCACTTTTGTTAATTAGGAGCATACGTAGGCGTGCGTCGTAAACAGTTGCGGGCCTCAGCCATAAAAATGGTACCTATCTAACTAATTTGGTTGCCTATGTTGATAATGTTCCCTAATTCCCAAAAGCCGCTTGGGTTCTTTTTAACGAAGTATTTAGTAAAGTTTAAATTCTATATTTTCGAATATGGTACCGACACTACCGACATACTATGGGTAGGTACTACTAATTTTTAGGGTTCCGTAGCCAAATGGCTAAAAACGGAACCCTTATTGTTAGTTCAAATCTTATTTAAAAGCACCCGACGAACGCTGATAGTATAAAAAGTACCTACATAATATAACATTATAATGTGACCATGAAACTGGTGTAAACCCGAAGACCAAAACTACCTATAGGTATGTCTTATCGACAATGATAGTCATTAAAACTGGACGATTATAAGTATTGCTGATTTCAAGTGTTTTTATATTGATGACTAGCGACCCGCCCCGGATTCGCACTGGTTAACAACTTAAACATAAACCTTCCTCTTGAATCACTCTATCTATTAAAACAAGCAACAACGGTTGCACTCCGGGAGTGCCGATAGAAGTGAAAACTCACTATGTTACCGACTCCCGGTAACACGATACATACGTTTAGCGGAGGTGTTCTATTTATTTATTATATATTATTATCATTCTCAAATAAAATCACACTTTTTCATTGACATGTTTATTTGCATACTGCCATGACAACGTCACATTATTTGAACATAGGTAAAGAGTCTTGAAAAGGAGTCCGCAACATTAATGTCAAATAACATCGAGTTTTTCTTTATTGATTTAAATGCCATTTAAATTATGAGTGGCCACCTTACGGGGCTTACGGTCACGTGATCGCCTTACGCCCCTTACGGTCACGTGATCGCCTTACGCTGTCTCGAGTTTATCATTTTTTCCCTACCTCAAAAAGTGCCCAGCGCCGCTAAAGAAGTTTTCACTTCAAAAAACCGCATCAAAATCAGTTGCGTAGGTAGTTTAAAAGATCTAAGCATACATACAGACAGACAGACAGCGGGAAGCGACTTTGTTTTATACTATGTAGTGAAGCTCGTACACTTTTTCTAACAGGAGGCACTTTTGCAGTGGGTGCGACGGCGGCTTGACGTCGACAACGACCTTCACCCTTGAATGCGACGACCTTCACCCTTAAATGCGACGACCTTCACCCTTGAATGCGACGACCAGTCCGTCCGGATCAGCAGAGACCGGCCCGATGCAACACGAATCGATGCGACTCTTCGTGAATGAAAATGAAATAAATTGTACATAACTACCATCTTGCTTGAATGTAATTCAATTTTTTTTACGGAAGTGGGTTGCTGCTTTCTTTTCAAATGATTGGAGGGTTTATTTCGCTTCAGAGGCTTTAGTTAATTATATTTATTCATACTATCAAAAAAGTTATAGCGTTTGTATATGCAGGTGCAAATAAACTACAAAATATTTGAGCCGAGAACACCCACCAACATAGTCCAATGTAAAATATATATATCCACATTTGTAACATGATATCCAATAATCAACTGTCTCACTGTTTCCATAAAATGTCCGTAGCATAAATTGTACGTTTCACGTGTGTGTGTGTGTGTGTGTGTGTGTGTGTGTGTGTGTGTGCATGAAATCCTTTTTGCGGATAAAGCCCCATTTAGACGGTTCAAGAACTTGCATGCGACTTTCGTAACATATTGCGGTGATTGGTCAATGGCCTGAATTCGTGTAGAGTTAGTAATGTACCTATCGAATATATGCAAATTCTTGATTTGTGTAAATGCGGCTTATGGGTTCCATAAGAAAAATTGGTTTTTCACGTCACCTATACCGAAAAGGGCTTATTCTTCCCTGCTAGGAGTGGCAACACTGTAGTGTCCTCCACTCGTCCCTTTCAAATCACTCTAAGAAAACGGGACGACACAATGGGGCCCTCGCACTTAGGAACTTATGGAATTATACGCCATGTATGACGACATTGATGTTTACTATTGAAACGACAAGGAATTACGCCGGTTATTTTCATAGGTACCTTATTAGGTATTCCTAAGGTTAGGTATAACCTCTATTTGGATAAAAGACTGTAATATATTATTACGATTAATGATATGCCGCACACGTCCTGAAACCTAAAAAAATGTGTCTGAAAGAATCTGACAACGTAACAGTCAGTCTCCTCTAGGGCATATGTGGCTTCTCTTTAACCAAATAAGTTGTTTAGAGTATTATAATTATCAAAATCCACATGGCGCCAATACTGAGGACGGAGTCTATTTAACAAGCATCAATTTGGAAAAAAGGATTAGTATATTAACCAAATGTGTAAATGGATGACATTAAGGTAGCCTAACAAGCAGTGTCTTCATTTGAACTGTTATGTCAGAATAAAAATAGTAGAAATTCGGGTGAATTAGCTACCAATACGAGTAGGTATTGACAGTTAAGTACTAAACTTACTAATGAATGCTGAGTTGGGTAATGTAATATAAAAAGTTTTAGCTAAGGTCGATACGGATAAGTGTGACTGGCCTTCATCACATGGATTAGTGTCTATTGTGAGTTCATACATTTGCCATACTTACTCCGCAGCCACACTTACCCGTATTGACCTATAACGATGACATAGTAAACTTAATTAGCTATTTTTAGTTCTACCCATCGCGGTGTAGTTGGATGTGATCAATATGCTTTGATTTATTGTAAATAGTTGCCACTCTTACCGCTGAATGCGGGTAACTCTGTAATGTGTTCTGACCCTAGAAATTATAGGTTACTATATAAGTAAATAATTCGTTTTGTATTAATTTGTACTTCATCTGTAAATAAATCGAATTAGTATCACGTTTACTTTTTTATTGTTTTATTTTACTAACAGTAACTTTCTTCCACGTATCCTATAATGGTACCAAGCTAAACTGAAACATTATAATTACGAGTAAGTATAATATTCAAATCGCCTGTGGAAAGAAATAATTATTTGGCGAGTTCACTCTTAGTTATGGGAGCCTAATAGGCGTATTCTAATTTTAATAACAGGTTATGATTTATCTAGATCAGGATTAGTTATGGAACTGATCTGTCAGTGTCAAAAGTTACGTTTTTGGTTGAAGAGATGACAGGTAACTCTGCTAACACGTTGCAACTGCAACGGCGGCGGATTTGATAGAGGAGATTAGGTATGAACGTAACCTTTTTAAATTTTCTCGTTATATCTAACTGGCACACGTTTTGGGACATCATAATACTAATCATAATCATCATAATTCTAATTTTGTACGCATTAGCTGATATTGCAAAATTTCCGACAATGACCAAATAAAAAAGTGGATTCTGTTACCACCATCCCTAGCCCTCAGCTTGTAACAGTGCAAAAAAATGATTGGAAAGAAAAACAAAATTACTTTCATAGTCAAGATACATAGGGTAAATCGTCAATTACTGGCCACCTGTTAATAACTGGCCACCCTAAGCTAAAAATGAATTCTATTCACCTATAAACAGAACTCATTTTAGTATAAGAGGTATAAACTCTCTCCAAGGCCAAGGCTCAATAAGTAGCCACCTTCTATATATGTCGCAGTAAGATAGATAAAGCCGTTATATAGTTATAACCCTAGGGATATAATTATATGTCGTAACATAGTTATACGAAAGCGATTCATTACTATCTTACTAGGAATATAACTATAATACGTCTTTAGTTTAGTGATATAGTTATATTACTGGATTCAGTTTAGTGAAATAATTGTAGGTAGGAGGCGGCGGTGCGGCGGAGGTATACTTATATCCCTAGGGATATAGTTATATGCCGTATAGTAGCGATGGGCGAGTCGAGTTATCTGATTCGAATAATTCGAATCAGCCTACAGATGAGTTAATTCGAATCAAGACTATGGGCAATTCGAATCAACTCGACTAATAGCTAACTCGGCGAACAACTCGCCGAGCCGAGTCAACGCTATCACACTGCTACTAAGGCCATTCAAAAATAAACCTTAATACTGTAGCCCGAAGGCTCTTTTTACAACAACTGCCGCTCGATTCGCCGTCTCAACTCGAGTTGGTACTATGACCATTCAAAAATAAACCTTAATTCCGTGACCCGAAGGTTCATTTTACAACAACTGCCGCTTGATTCGCCATTCCAAGTATCCCAACTCGAGTTCACTGCTAGTATGGCCATTCAAAAATAAACCTTAATTCCGTGCCCTGAAGGTTCTTTTTACAACAACTGCCGCGTAACTCGCCGTCTCAACTCGCTCCGCGCCTGTGCCTGTGACCTTGTCGCGAACCACGCGAATCGTCGAGTCGAGTCAACTCGATTTTAAATTCGAATCAGCGGCCGAATCAATTCGAATGATTCGAATTGAAAAAAAGTGGACTCGTCACATCGCTACCGTATAGTACGTATTATAATCATATTCCTAGTAAGATAGTAATTGTAGGTAGGAGTGCGGCGGAGGTCTAGTTATATCCCTAGGGATATAGTTATATGCCGTATAGTACGTATTATAATCATATTCCTAGTAAGATAGTAATAAGTAATTGTAGCAGTGTAGTGCGGGGGTGCGGCGGAGTCGGCGGCGGGGGCTTCTTCGGGGGGGAAAGCTGGCGCGAGATTTGACTGAATTTCTATGAAAATAGCTGTCACTCAGTAGAAATCTCGCGCCAGCTTTCGTAAATCGACCTGTACTTTTACGTAATATTGCCAACAAAGTTGATTTTGTAATAAAAATAAATACGAATATACTTACTGTTTTCATTGATTCCCTGGCAGATTTATAACCATTTAACCTCATTAGTTTAGTCAAATACCGTATTATAATCATATTCCTAGTAAGATATTACTATCTTACTAGGAATATGACTATAATACGTATTATACAGCATATAACTATATCCCTAGGGATATAAGTATACCTCCGCCGCACCGCCGCCTCCTACCTACAATTATTTCACTAAACTGAATCCAGTAATATAACTATATCACTAAACTAAAGACGTATTATAGTTATATTCCTAGTAAGATAGTAATGAATCGCTTTCGTATAACTATGTTACGACATATAGTTATATCCCTAGGGTTATAACTATATAACGGCTTTATCTATCTTATTACTGCGACATATACATATAATAAAGCTGAAGAGGGTCGAAAGTCTGTACATGGAAGATATTCGAAAAAAAGTTGGTTGGGGATACTTAGAATCGATAACAGAACACGTTCCAACAGTTTTTAGAATTTTTGTCTGTTTATCTGTTTGTCTGTTTATCTTTTGATTTGACCGCGCATCACGTGAAAACGGCTGAACGGATTTTGATGCAAACTTTACTAATTTGTCAAGAAAATCCCTGGCCCTATTTTAGGCTAGAAAAATTCAACCCTTAAAAGGGGGGGTGGCCACTACACTCAATTAAGTTATGTTTGCACCTGAATCTTATGGCGCTAACTTAAGAAAGTGGTGCAAACTTTTTTTTGTGTATGTACTTTGTAAAAAAAAAACCAAATTTTTACTTTAGTCAATGTCAAACGTCTTTGCAAATACGTATTAAATCACATTTATAGACGAGTCTATCGCGGGTCTATTGACAACACGACATATTATTTAACAAATAACACTTAAATTAAAAACTTATAATTAAACATTTTTTTACACTGTTAAAAGTAATCCCCGTTACATACATATATGTAGATATTTAGTTGTGCATACATAAACATAACTGTAAATAAAATGTAATACTGTAAATAATGTAAATACTCGGCCTCCAGTTTTTGATATCTATAATATTCTCCTTTCCTCTAAATCTAAAAAAAAATTTTAATTATAAGTTTTTTATTTCAGTGTTATTTAATAAATAACACTTAAATTAAAAACTTATAATTAAACATTTTTTTACACTGTTAAAAGTAATTCCCGTTACATACATATATGTAGATATTTAGTTGTGCATACATAAACATAACTGTAAATAAAGTGTAATACTGTAAATAATGTAAATACTCGGCCTCAAGTTTTTGATATCTATAATATTCTCCTTTCCTCTAATCTTACTTCTAACTAATATAATATTAGACCTAAATTCGAAAGTTTGTTAGGAAGTATGGATTTCTATGTGTATAATTCTTAATTTTTCATGCTCAGAATGATTTGACTGAAGGACAGAATTGGATGATATTTGCCATGGACATGATTTGGATAGGTACAGTCAAGAACGTAAAAATACAAAAGTAGTACTGTATTGTCCGTTATATACCTACTACTCTGTGTCGTTTAAATCACGTCTAATATTGGAATAAGGGCGAAAAAACTATTGGTTTTGGAGTGTAGTTTTGTTTAGTGGTACCTACCTAATTGTAAAATATTTTATCTGGACTTCAGTCCGCTAATCGTATCCATCTGTCACTTTACTTCAAGTTCCGCCTCCAGGGGAAAGAGAAATTAGGGATGAATTAGCTTACTGACACAGACCGAATTCCACGCGGGCGGAGCCGCGGGCACAGCTAGTATACACTAAAATGAATTCTGTTTATATGTGAATATAATATATTTTTTTAGTATAAGGTGGCCCAGTTATTAAACAGTCGCCAGTAATTGACGAATTACCCTACGTCATTATTCAGGTTTATCTTTCAGGAGTTTCAGGTTTGAAATTAAATTAGTACTTAAAGGAATCTTCGCTGTCTCAATTATCAATTCTTCAATCCCGAGCTGCCAACAATAGTATTGCAGCAATAATAGTATTTTGGGGTACTTAGATATCGACCCCTCAAAGTACTTATTATGTAGACGGAGCGCAAACTCTTATGCGAGGTATTTGATGGGCTGAATTGGATGCGAATAACCACAACAGTCGGTAATGTAACTTAACTCGCATGCCAGTTTACGCTCCATCTAAATGAGCTGTTTAGTCTAAAACCTGACACTAAATTTTAAATTTTGTTGTACGTTGAGATTTCAGTCGAAAAGACCTTGCGCTTGGCTCAAACTAATTAATAAACCTATTCGAACCGCACTGCCATCATAATCAATTAATCATGATCAATGAATATCATCGTCGCCAGTGCACGTTCGAATTGGCATGTACGGTTCTAGTGTTCTAACCACGTCTATGTAGTTTTTAATGTCAAAAAGACGCTTACATAGAGCCTACAACCTTTGAAAATAACTACTTCTAAATACGGAAGATTCCATACTCTGGTGTATTTAGGCCTAGTATTATGAATATATTTTGGTAGGTGATAATGGTAAGTTTTTTTTAATTATTTTATCTTTTCATTACTAAGTAGTTCGTATTTACGCGCTCCCCTTATGATATTCGACATATTCGTTTAGTTAAAATACTCCCGTCGAGAGGGCAGGCCGCCACTTGCCCCGCGATAAACCCGATATTAAAATAATTCACGCGTCAGAGCCGTAATCTTATATATAGCTAATAATGTGAATATTTTATTATACCTATTGTGTGTGTAAAAAAATACGAATTTTAATGTGGTTGTAATAAAATTGCGTACCGTAAAATGGGGTGGGGTGGGTAGGAGCAAAACTGGCATTCAAACCTCGATAACATTTCATTTTTACATATGCAAACGGAATGGTGTATATAATAAGTGTTCCGGACGTTTGTATTTTAGTTTTTATTTTATTTTGGGTAGTTCCATTTCATAACTTTGACGATAAACAGGAAATCCCACCTCACCCCGTAGTCCCTCGTAATTGGGGTGAGATGGAATTTCATACAAAGGTGATTTTGGAAGATTGTTGGATCGAATTTTTTTTATGAGTATTACTATAGCTCCATTTTAAATTGGAATACATTATTTTTGTAGCAGTAGCCTTAAAAACCCATCTCACCCCCTTTCATCCCTTCTCTCCCCATTCATAACCCAACTCTCCCCGCGAACCCTACTCACCCCATTTTACGGTAATATGCAAAATATGAACAGAGTAAAAGGCTAATTTGGGTACTTATAGTAATTTTGATAATAAGGAAAACATTTTTGTTATAAAGACTCGATGTGTTTCAAAAATGTTTGTCCTAAATTCGTATAACTAACTTGGTATGTTTCTATAGTGTCGTAAGTCTACCCCGTGGTAGACTATGACGCCCTCGCCGTCTTGTTAATACTACAATAGGTATGATAATGTATGTGGAGTCAGACATACCTAGACGTCGGGGATAGAGGTTTAGAGGTCGTCGAGAGGACCTAGATTACTATTCTCAGACTATCGTTATTATTAACAGTCCTAGTGCTCACAATAGCAGAAATATACGTAGTTTCTACTAACACTAATTTATATAAATACGAGTAACTAATAGTCTGTACAGACTAGTTCACATATACAAAACAAAGTCAAAAGATATTTGAAAAGGTCCTCATATTAGTTACCTTACAAATTCCAGCATGTGTGACTATTTATTTATTATTGGGGTGGTATCGGGCCTTTGAGTGTCACGTCGACCAAGTATTGATCTATTGTGACGGCCCTTTAAAGTTCATTACTAATGCCCGTTGCATCCAGAAAATTACAGATGCTTTGGGCCGTAACGTTCTGTACCTCATAGGGTTGCAATACATGCCGCCCTAAGTAGGTACTTCTTTTTACATTAGTGGTCCGCAGGAACAGAGAATCTCTGACTCCTTTTTTTTTTTTTTTTTTTTTTTTTTTTTGTCGGAGTGGGGAATGCTTTTACGCATCCCCCCCGGCCGTGGGGAAGGCCATAATTGGGGGGGTATGTGGGACTCCCTCTATTCAGCCTCCCTCTCCTAGCGAGAGGGAGTGAAAGAGAATACCCACTAAACCCCACTCCGGCGTCTCACCCTCTCAGACGTTGTTTTTGGGGGCATCATGGGGTCGCGCATTCATTCTTCCACCATGCCCCCCGTCTTTTCCCGGCATTAAGCCGGTGAACCCGCACAAAAGGAGGGGAGAATCAGGGACGCTTCTGATTCTCCCCCCAAACGTGTAGGGCCGTGCAATGTGAGCCCCAACCCACTGGCCCTACTGAGGAAGGACGCGGTTTGCCGCAGCGTACTGCGCGCGTCTCCTCCCTCGTCGTCTTTGACGAATCGGGGGCGCGTCCATCGCGTTTTCGCGCTCCCGCTCCGCTGCCTCCTTCTGCGAGATGACCTCCTCGCAGAAGGAGACTACTGTCTTCCATTTTCTCTCGCTGCCCAGCATGGCCGCAACGACGCTGTGCAGCGAGAGATCCGTCGTTCCTATTGCCGCCGTTAGAGCGCGGCGTTTCTCCTGCCAATGACTGCATACCTCTAAAGTGTGTTGGGGCGTGTCCTCAGGGTCGCCGCACTCATGACACTGGGGCCCTAATTCCCTCCCTATGCTGTGCAGGTAATGACCGAAGCAGCCGTGTCCGGTCATCACCTGCGTTGCCCTATATGATAGGGCCCCGTGTTTCCTCTTCAACCACTCCTCCATATGAGGGAGGACTGCCCCTATGGTGTGTGTTCCATAGGGGGAGTCCTCCAGGCTGGCCTCCCAACGCTCTTGGAGCCTAACCTCAGCCTCTCGGTCTGCCCGCTCTGCCGCTTCTGGGTCCAAGCGCTCTCCTCGTACCCTGGCCTCCGCCCTCAACACGTATCTCTCCGCAAGGACCTGGGCGTCGAGCTCCCATGGAGGGGTGCAAGCGAGGAGACACGCCGCTGCATGGGAGACCGTTGAGTAGGCCCTAATTATTCTTAGGGCCACCACCCTTTGCGGCCGCCGGAGTAGGGATTTGTTCCCCCTCGACAACCGGTCCGCCCAAATCGGGGCCCCGTATAGGGCCATACTTCTTACAACCCCCGCAAAGAGGCGGCGGCATGGGGCTCTCGGTCCTCCCACGTTGGGCAGCAGCCTACCTAGGGCAGAGGCCGTGCCTACAATTCTGGGAGCAAGTCGGGTGAAATGTTCCCTAAAGTCCCACTTTCTGTCCAGGACAAGGCCAAGATATTTGATGTTGGCCTTGACCTGGACAAGTTCTCTCTCCACCTGGATCGTCAAGCCGGCGGGTAGGCGCCATCTTCTTCCCCCAAAGACTATCGCTTCTGTCTTCGGGAGGGCCACCTTTAACCCAAGCAGGCGTATGCGGCCGATCGTCAGTTCTGTGGCGACCGCCGCCCTCCTCAGGGTCTCCCCCAATTCTCTTCCCCGCACAGCCACCATTGTGTCGTCCGCGTAACATATGGTGGACATGCGGGGAAGCTGTGCCCCCCTTATCACCCAATCATAGCCGATGTTCCACAGGAGAGGTCCTAAGACTGACCCCTGCGGAACACCGCAGGCCATTTCGCGCTCGCGACGACCCGCTCTCATTTCGTAGAGCACTACTCTGTCAGATAGGTAGTGCTCCACAATCATCCTCAGGTATGGAGGCACTTCGTGGTACCGAAGTGCCTCTTTAATCACAGTGTACGGGAGGGTGCCGAAGGCATTGGCAATGTCAAGTGACACTGCCACGACACCCTCTCCTCTTCCCGCCGCATCTTCACTAAATTGCCTCAGAGAGGTAAGTGCGTCCATTGTGGACAGCCCCGCCCGAAACCCGAACTGCCTGTCACTGACGTTCGGTCCGGTGTTCCTGAGGTGTTGGAGAATGCGGCCAGCCAGGATGCGCTCCAACATCTTCCCGACCTCGTCAAGGAGTACTATAGGCCGATATCCGGAGGGACTGTCCGGCGGGCGGCCCTCTTTCCTGAGGAGGCATAGCCTACCCTCTTTCCAGCATTTTGGAAACCTTCCCTCTTTCAGGCAATCATCAAAGAGTTCCCTAATCCGGTCTTCGAGATGCTTTAGCACGATAGGGAGGACCTTCCCAGGTACTCCATCAGGCCCAGGAGCCTTTTTACATCCCCTTAGGCGGAAGTCTACCCTCGTCATCTCGATATCAGAGACCCCGGGGATCTCCATCGGTTCCTCCGGTTCCGCTGAGGGGACAGACATTACCGGCGGCGCAAAGTCGGGTGCCGGCGGGAAGAGGCCCTCCACTATTCGCGTGAGGAGTTCCGGCTCCAGGGCGTCCATGGGGGGGCATGCTTCATCTTGTTGCGTACGAGCTTGTACGGTCGCCCCCATGGATCCCGGTCTAGTGTGGCCAGAAACTCCTCTCGCGCCTCATCCTTTCTTTTGGCAATTGCCCGGTTGAGAGCCTCTTTTGCCGTTTTGAGGGCCTGGTATGCTGCCTCTTCCTCTTCCTCAGTATGCCTCCTCCGTCGGCATCGATTGAATGTGCGGCGGCACGCGTTACTGGTGATACGGAGGGCCGCGATTTCCTCCGACCACCAGTACACCCTCCTCTTTGCTGATGGTCGTCTGGCGCGTGGCATTGCTGCGTCACATATTGATTGCAGACTTTCGCGGAGGCGTGAGGCACGCTCATCCACTCCTAGCGCTATTGGAGGAGGGTTATTCCACGCCTCAACCATTGCGGCTTCGTCCGCCATCTCACGGTCCAGCTTGGATATGGTCCACTTAGGGAAACCATTTCTTCTTCGGCCGGGCATCGGTGGGGCTACCGGCGCATTGTGGACCCTCATTCGTATATAACGGTGGTCGGAGAGGGTCTCCACATCCTCTAGGACACGCCAGTCCGCAATTCGATTGGCAACAATAGGGGTTGCAAGAGTAACGTCAACAATGGACCCGCCCCGCTGTCGTACACATGTGTAGGCGTTACCCCGGTTTAAAACAGCAAGCCCCATCGCCAACGCCCAATCCCTGAGGGTTTCGCCCCTCACATCGGTAACGGGGGAACCCCAGGCTGCGCTTTTAGCGTTGAGGTCCCCCATTACGAGTACCGGGGTTGGTGCTGACCTCCTAATTAGCCTCCCTAGATCATCCAAGTAACCCTCGAATTCCCATAGTGGCCTATTGGGGGAAAAATAAGTGCCGATTAATAAAAGGTTTCCCCGTTTGGCTGCCGCTATTCCAGGACCTTTATGAACGGCAATCAGGGGAGGATGGTCCCCAATAGCCGGTACTACTAAAGCCACTGTCCGGTCAGTTGCTCCTACCCAGTTGGGCTGAGGAGGAACACAGTACGGTTCCGCTGCCACAGCCACACCTATGCCCCACTCCGCTATTACCTGCATGAGCAGGTCTTGGGCACGGGCGCAGTGGTTCAAGTTAGTCTGTAGGAGTTCGTAAGGGCGTGATGACATTACGATTCCATGCTGTCTTGTCCCTCGTCAGCCCTATGGGCGGATCTCTGATCGGGCCCCTGGGGCCGGGTGGGGTCTTGTCTACCCTTAGTCGGTGGGGGGCAACACGCTTGGCCTCCCATGTAGTGTCCGGCTGGTTTTTTGGCCTGATGGCACACCGCGCAGAATGGCGCCTCGGTACAGCCGGACGCCTTATGTCCCGGCTTGCTGCACCGGAAGCACGTGTTCCCTCTCTCTACTTGTGAAGGGCAAGTAGCGCGTGTGTGTCCTGTCCCCATACACTTATAACAGCGGAACGGTGCTGGGTCTAGTATGTGTACTTGTGCACTCGCCCATCCCACAAGCAAGCGCCCTCCCTCTACTATCTTGCTGGCGGCCGTCACCGGGCATTTAATGAGGGTCGATCCTACCCCATTAAATCCGGTACGGATTGCACCAACCTTCACATCGTCAAGTCTGCAACCACCCTTCGCTGATATTGCTTCGGCTACTGCCTGCGTGGTTGCAGATTCCATGAGTCCTGATACTCTCAGGCCGGCCATTTTAATTGGCCGGTATACCCTCGCGTCGTTGCCGATAAGTCCCTCCAGTTTGTCGCGCAGAAGGTCGGCTGCCCTACCATTGTCGGTACCAGAAACCTCGATGATACGCGCCCCGTCAGCCGTTTTCCTTACTTTAACATGGTCTATCCCCACCTCAGCTAGACCAACCGAAGTCGTCATCTTGGTGAAGATCCCCGCATAAGTAGCCTCAGATTCTGGTTTGAGAGCCACTACTATGCCTGCCGTCGATGGAGCCACTAGTTTCCGCGGCTTCGGCTTTGGTTTAACAGCCGGTTGGCCTGCTGTAGCTGTTGGTTTCTTAGCTTTCCTCTTTGCCTTACGGCCTACTACTTCCGTCCACGTCAGAGAAGCAGTCGTCGGTGGTGGTGGCGGCCCCGTTTGAGGGACCCTCTTCGCTCGGGGAGCGGGGGTGGGTTTTTTCGACCTTTCCGCAGAAAGGGGAAGTGCCGCCCGGGGTACCTGTTTGGTTGCCGCTTGTCTGTTCCGCGGCACTTTTGGCCCTGGTGCAGTTCTGGCAGGGGGCATCAGCGTTGACCCCGACGATGCTACAGTTTTATCTGCCGTTTTCCTGGGCCTTGGGGCAGGAACAGGGGCAGGGGCAGGCAACGGGGTCCAGGGATCATCCGGCAAATCAACCACGGGGGCTGATGGAGAAACTGTCGCATCGGCAGCCTCAGATGCCCTTCTTCGGTCCGCCGCCAATGGCGGGCGGACGACCGGCGCCGGAGGGAGGCGGCTCTTTATGTCGTCTAAGCGGGCATTAACCATATCCCCAATCGACTTGAATAGGCTCGCCTCTAGCTCCTCCCTAAACCCAGACAAGGCATCCGTTACTGACCCCAGAATCTGGCTAGGCCTTGCACTGCCTGGCAGAACCTGCATGTCGCATCTTATTTCTTGCCAATTTGAAACATGTGCTTGTTCAACTTACAGTGTCCAGTCAGTATTCTAGTCACCGCGCAAGTTTTGTGCCTTTTGAGCCCGAGAAGCTCCTTAGCGATTTTGCTGTTGAACCCTTTGATTAGAGCTTTCGAGTGTACTTGTCCTTTAGCGAACTTCGTGTGCGAAATGTGTGACTAACACAATATTATCATTTATCATAAATAGGTATAGGTTTGTCCGCTTGAAACATTAATACAAATACGTAATCTAATAGATATACAGTAAAGTTGTGTCCCGACAATGATATCGCGGCAGGCTGAATCCATTGTACTGACTGAATTTGCATCGACGCATACCTTTACTTAAAAGTATTTATTATTAAATAGTTGCCTAATATAATATTTTGCAGGTGTGTCACGAAACTGACGAAATTGCTAACTTAAGTAGATATAAGTACATATAGCTATATCCGCAACTTTTCCAGCGTGCGTTTAGGTGGTTTGTAACGTTCTTCCTCTTTCACTCTATGCACATGCCTCGCATGCATGGCTATGATGCATGCTATGGCACGTCACGGCTGAGGACGTTATGGCTATAGGCGAGCTGATGCTGCCATATCACGGTCGATCGTAAAATCCGCCAGATCACGCCGCCATTTCAAGTAAAACAGTTTTTTAAGAAATTGCGATGTAGGAGTCCTTCATAGACGGGAAAACATATGGTATGCGATTTACAAGTGTCACATCACGCACTCAAAAATAGCGCCTTCCGAGAATGTGTTAAACGTATGAAATTAGTTTCGGTGTGATATGTCTCAATAATTTATGATTAATTCATCTGATGACTCTTTTCAAATCGCCAATATTTCCTCATTTTATAATTAGTGCGAGCTACTATGCGACGAGTATTGAGTGCAGTATTCATATCAGTGTTGTTGGGAGCTGCTAGATGTTACGATGTGGGCCACCCGCCCGCCGTCTGCCCCAAAAACAGCACCTGTGCTTATTTAAAAGACAAGTCTTCGACAGACTCATTCTTCTACTTGATCAATGGTGAGCGAGTGTTGTGTACTTTTGATTATTATACTATTAAGTGAAAATAATATTTAAATCATGAATACTATGCTATTCATTAGTCGATTCGAAATATTTACTTATCAGTGGCCTAGTGACAGTCGTTTATGGAAAACACAGAATAACTTGTATATTGTCCAAAAAAATAATGTGCAACGATAATATGTAAACAAAAGAGTTCCACAGATAAGATATAAATGATACGCGATTTTCGAACAGTTCAAACTTAGTGTTGCTAAACCCCGCGATTTTAAAAAATTGCCGCCTTTTTCTACTGACAAGATTTGCTTGACCAACTATACATTTAAATTAGCGTTTGTCGATAAACAATAAGTCAATGCTCGTAGGTACTGATGTTTACTTTCCGTTGCAGGATCTAAACTTATAGAAATCGTATACCAGCCATCGGAAAAATATTTCCTGCGGTGCACAGAGAACATACCACTTTCATTAGTTGACAACTTACCAGTCCTGATTGATCAAGATTATGTGGAAGAAGTTGAAATTTACAATTGTAAAGGTCCCGACCGGAATACGTCATATTACGACATATTGAAAGCATGGAATATCACACTGACTAAGACACTACGCCTCACTAAACAACCCGCGGAGCCTAGATTACAGGAACATAGTTTCCGTGATCTGCCAATATACAAACTCATAATTCAGGCCCATGACCCTGAAAACCCAACGCGGCCTTCACAAGATTTCCTCAGCGGCGTTACGGAACTACGCACGTTAAAGCTTAAACATGTGATTCCAGATGTGCAAGCATTTATGCAGTTCCCTGATAAGTTAGAAACCATCGAACTAGAGTACGCGCAAGTACCAGCTGCGGTAAGCCAGCTAGAGAACGGCAGCGCTTGGTTGGAGCGGTTACTCTCATTGAAAATTCTGTTCATCCAAGAGAGCCCCTATGATGGAGTCGAGCCTTTAATTCTTCCTAAATTTAATGTATCGTTACGAAACTTGACAAGCCTAACTTTAATAGACGTACCCCTAAATTCAAGCAGCTTAACTGGGAAGTTAAATGGCTCTTCTATTAAAAGTCTTGACCTCCAGTATTGTGGGTTGAATAACCTATCGTATAATATGTTCACGGAAGCAAATTTAACCAATGTTACTATAAAACACCATAAGCTGACCATACCAAGGTGCGTATATAACTACTTATACTTATTTTTTCTTATTTACATAGTATAGCCTGAAGAAACATTTAAAGGCGTGCCTTCAAATAAAAGGCCATACTGGATTCGTATCAAAAATTAGTTAGTTACGTATGTTTCAGAGGAGTGTTTTCACCGCTGCAGTGGCTGACGAAGCTGGACCTAACAGACAACAACTTGGACGGTGCTACTCTTCTAGACGCAGTGTCATCGCTGCCACGTTTGCAGAAGTTAGTGGCCAGTTACAACCCCCTGGGCTCGCTGTGCGGTGATGCTGATGTAATTTCTGCTAAATGTGAGATACATATCGGTGCCTAAATCATGTAGTCCATATAGACCAAAAGTTACACATGAGCATATAAATAACCCACTAGGTGAAGCATATACCTACAGTTACGACGACGCGTGGTAAACCACGTAAACAGCTTAACAAAAATAAACATGTCTCTGTGTAAGAATACTGTATGCAATTAGAGAATAATTAGACTTGAACTGTAGAGATTTATCTCTTTTTGGAAAAGAGTTGCAGATAATCTTGGGGCGTCGTTTCATTCACTACTAATGATGCTGTACGACAACTTGTTCTATAGCTTTGTTCTAGACGTTCTATTTGTTACGATTTTTGCTCATCTTTATGTCAAGTAATTGGGAGCCTAAACGTTGCTTAAAAATTTGGTAATGTTCTATGGCATATAAGAGGAAGTAGATGTGACAAACTTTTTCGTTTTATATAAGTACCTAATTATTTTAAAACTTGACGCCAATTAATCAAACCTGAACATTATAACCAGGTAGGTACCTAACTAGTTTGACCGTGTACATTGCATGGTAATTTACATATTAAATGACTGTTCATTTCTCTTGACGTTATTTTTTTCTTAATGATAATACATAAAATAATACAGCCAAATCTAATGGTTTACAGCAAAGTGGCCAAAGTCACTGCATCATTTGGAATTGGTCAAAACGAACGCAACCCGAATCTGCCCAGACTGGGTCGAAAACGACGAGCTGATGAAAATTGAACTTCGAGATAACTACATTGGAGATCTTACTGTGAGTTTATTCATTATGTACAGCGGGTCGGTACGCAGCAACAGAAACAGAAACTAAGCGGGCACGATGATTTGAATACAACTTGATTATTAAGAAAATAGGAGTATGTGAAAATCATTTTGAACGCCGTGCCTGCTCTATTTCTGTACTGGTTGGACGCTTTTTCATTTCATAAAAATTGACCTATGATGCGTAATGACTTAAAAAATATACATATTTGTATATTGTTTAAGTCATTAGGTATCGCGTCATCTTAAAAACAAAAATTTAAAAAACAGACATTATGGAACTTTTATTTGCTTTACTGATAAAATTAATAACAATTTTTTGTTGTACCAAAATTTTTTATTTATCATTGAGTTTGTGTGGAAAGAGAAGAGTCGTGGAATGTATGGGAACCAATACATTCTAAGACTCTTCTCTTTCTGAACAGGCTCTACAAAGTACATAAGTGTTGGTATAGATAAAGATAAAGATAAAAGATAGTTTATTCAAGTAGGCATAATTACAATGCGCTTATGAACGTCAAATAAAGCTAGGTAGACCGGCTCCAACCCTACACCTCTGCCCCGAGAAGATTTAAATTCCCCCTCAATTGTAGGAGGGTCCCAATATGGGACCGGCAACAAACTCGGCGGGATACATCTTTTCAAAAATAATTACATAATATCTTATAATTAACATGCATTACGAGAAAATAAGGGAAAAAATAAGGGAAAAAATACAATTTAAATTACTATAGAATTCATGCAATTATACACATAAGGTGTAATAGAAATTTGATTTAGAAAATATACATATGTACATGGAATCATACAAATTCGTAGCTCTTTCAGAAAACATATCAAATTCTTACAAAAGGAAAAGAAAATAAAGTTATTAAAAGAAATGGGAAAACATATTATATAAATCTGATTGATTATTATGAATTACCAACATATAATATTTGATGTGCTTTCCTGCTTACCTGAGCTGTGTCACCTATAACTCTATACATAATACAATGTTTTTAATTGCTACTACTTTTTATTAGTTTCTGGTTTGGACCATGCATGTTTGTCTGTCAAGTAGTCTTCGACTCTGTAATAAGCTTTTAACATCAATGACTTTTTCAAGTAATTCTTAAGAGCTGGAAAGGGTAATCTTAAAGCATCCTCAGGTAACTTGTTATAAAAATGAATGCATTGCCCAACGAATGACTTTTGTACTTTACGGACATGAAACTTTCTGATAGCAAGCTTATTTTTATTTCTAGTGTTAAAGTTATGGACATCAGAATTCTTAGTGAAGGAGTCTAAATTCTTAATAACATAAATAATACTATCATATATGTATTGGGAAGCTACAGTTAAAATATTAATTTATTTGAAAAGTTCTCTTAATGATTCACGCGCTCTTAAGTTATATATAGAACGAATGGCTCTCTTTTGTAAGACAAATATAGTCTGTATGTCAGCTGCTTTGCCCCAAACCAGAATACCATATGACATTACACTATGAAAATAACTATAATAAACAAGGCGAGCTGTTTCAACATTAGTCAATTGTCTAATTCTCCTCACGGCGTAAGCGGCCGAACTTAATTTGTTAGCTAGTGTTCCGATATGAGGACTCCATTGTAGATTTTTGTCCAATGTTAAACCAAGAATCAGAGCTTTTTCTACCATCTCTAAGCATTCATTATTCAAAAGTATTTTAGTATCGACTGGTTTAACATTCGGCAAAGAAAATCTAATACATTTGGTTTTCTTAGCATTAAGAAGCAAATTGTTCATAGTAAACCACTTAAGTACATTAACGAGTGTGCTGTTAATTACACTGTATTCGGTAGATTTCCGATCAACCTTAAAAAGTAATGATGTGTCATCAGCAAAAAGAACTATTTCACAAAGATTTTCTACTATACATGGCAAATCATTTACATAAACCAAAAACAGGAATGGACCCAAAATAGAACCTTGTGGCACTCCTAATTGGACTACAGCTCCGCTAGACTGGGTTTTGTTTACAACTGTTTGTGTTCTATTGCTGAGGTAAGAAGACATAAAGTTTAGGGCATTTTCTGACAGACCATAGTGTTCTAATTTCAAAATGAGCGTTCCATGATCCACACAATCAAATGCTTTAGAAAGATCACAAAATATGCCAATTGCTTCACAAGAATTTTCCCAAATATTATAAATATGTTTAATTAGTACCGAAGCAGCATCGGTCGTGGAACGGCCCTTTGTGAAACCAAACTGATTGCTTGTAAGTAAAGTATGTCTGTTGAAGTGACCCAGTAGATCATTTAACATTAATTTTTCAAAAACTTTACTTAGTACCGGAAGTATTGATATTGGTCGGAAATTAGCCATATCACTCGAGTCACCCGATTTAAAAAGAGGAATGACTTTACATATTTCATAAGATCTGGAAAGACGCCTTGTGAAATTGAAATATTATAAATTACGGCTAAGTAAGGCGCTATTACGTCTATGACATGACTAATGACTCGAACTGATGTTCCCCATAAATCTTCCGTTTTCTTTAAATTGAGTGACTTGAATGTTTTAACAATATTTGCTGAATCTACTCGACTAAACTCAAAGTTAATATTACATTTCTTAACATTAGCGCAAAGTAAGGAATGAGCTCGAGACGAAGATGAATGTAGACATTTCGTGGTATTAATAGCTATTTTAGAAAAATAATCTTCGAATGCCGAGGCAACATCGTTGTTTGACATGGTAAGTTGTTTATCCGAGACAATGTTGACTTGACAATCGCGTGATTTACATTTACCAGCTTCCCTATTTATAATATTCCATGTTGTCTTCACTTTGTTGTCCGACACTTTCAGTTTAGAACTTGTATAGTTTGTCTTGGCTGTTACACACACTCTCTTGAAGATTTTTGAGTAGTTCCTTACATAGTCCACGAAATCAGAATTTTTGTTCAGCTCTCTCTCACCATAAAGTTCATAAAGCCTTTTTCTACTTTTATAAATGCCTGCAGTAGCCCATTCACTAAACTTTGTTCTAGTTTTTGACCCACTAATAGTTTTCTCCTTGAAATTTTGATTAAAATGATAAAGAATTACACTAAAAACATCTTCATACAGACTATTACAGTTATAATGTCAAAAAAGGTAACATACAGAGATTTTTTTGAATTTCATTTTTGAATGATTCCAAGCGACTACTAGTAATGGGTCTGTATGTTATTGTTTGTGGAGTATCATGAATATCGCTTAAGAAAACAGCCTTTGACCGCTATGATCAGAATGAAAACAGTTAAATATTTGCTTATCTATACATTCACAATTACAAAATATATTATCCAGACATGTTGCACTAGTTACCCCTACCCGGGTAGGTTCAAGAAACAAGTTAAATAAATTGAATGATTTAAACAAACACAGCATTTTAAGAGTATTACTAGAGGACTCGAGCAAGTTAACATTAAAATCTCCACAGACTATAACATGTTTTTGGCCCTTACATACTAACTTCAGCACACTTTCCATTATAGTTTCAAATGTGCTGAAGTCAGCTGATGGTGGTCTATAAACACAAACAATAATATATTTTTCTAATTCTTTGCTGGAAAAACCCCGAATATTCTGGTGAATAATGTTCATACTCAGGCGTTTTTCCGCTGTCTTACAACCTAGTTTAAATGTGGCACGGGGTCCTTGACTTTGTCAGCTGACTGAGAATTAGCTGTAACACTACTAAATTTATTTGGCTCAATATTAAAGGTCAATAAATCCACTAGGTATACAAAATATTTCTTTGGCAAAAATACCTTCCTTGGAGCTAGCTATATATCATTATGTTCCTCGTACATTTTTGATAAAATTCTATTTTTGGATTCGCAGTTGTACATTTGAAATTATTTTACTGATAGCAGAGATAACAGTGCCTGCTCGTTGGGGCAGCAGTTGTAACCTAACCCACATGCACAAATAATCGCAGTCGCAATTCTCACCTACCCTAAACTAAATTTCACGCTCTATTGTTAGACGTGTTTGAATTCGTATGCCTAATTAAAGTACTTAATCGTTTCTACTGCGCCACAACAAGAAATACTAATACGAAACGCATTTTATTGTTTTCTAATAAACTTTTGTTATTGGCCGATTTTTAAATAATGTTATTAATTTTGTTATGTTTTGCCAGATTACGAATAACATTTATCAAATTATAATCCGCAATTATGATAAACGTTTGTAAAATATAAAATATATGATTGTTGTGTGACTTTTATATTGCAGTACAACGATCTGATTATGAAAAGAGCTATTATCGGGCCAACGGCGCAGCCGGTGATGTTAGACCTGTCTCACAATCCCAATATAGGGATTGTCGAAGTATCGAGCACAGATAACCTACAATGCCACAACGGCTTTGCTCTAAAAGACTCTAACAACCGAACGGTAAGTAGCAATGCTACATATATGTTTAAAACTAATATACTCGTACTTTGTAGGTACATA
This sequence comes from Cydia amplana, assembly GCF_948474715.1. Classification (NCBI taxonomy): domain Eukaryota; kingdom Metazoa; phylum Arthropoda; class Insecta; order Lepidoptera; family Tortricidae; genus Cydia; species Cydia amplana. The sequence goes on along the minus strand of NC_086070.1, from coordinate 10,646,370 downwards.
TTTACAGACTTACTCGTACTTATTAAATTTTCATAAAACGTTTAATTTCAGGCGAGACGCCCATATATAAATAATACTTATTACCTACCTACTTATGCGTGGTTATTTTTAGGGTTCCGTACCCAAAGGGTAAAAACGGGACCCTATTACTAAGACTCCGCTGTCCGTCCGTCCGTCCGTCCGTCCGTCCGTCCGTCCGTCCGTCCGTCTGTCACCAGGCTGTATCTCACGAACCGTGATAGCTAGATAGTTGAAATTTTCACAGATGATGTATTTCTATTGCCGCTATAACAACAAATACTAAAAACAGAATAAAATAAAGATTTAAGTAGGGCACCCATACAACAAACGTGATTTTTGACCGAAGTTAAGCAACGTCGGGCGGGGTCAGTACTTGGATGGGTGACCGTTTTTTGCTTGTTTTGCTCTATTTTTTGTTGATGGTGCGGAAAACCCTCCGTGCGCACCCCCTCGCACTTGGCCGGTTTTTTTAAGAATAGTTATTTTATCAAATCTCAGATATATGTCCTTAAATTTGTAATTTTTATTCAATTAAGATCTTTTGGTTATTGTTCTTAGGTCTACATCCAGGGTCAGCCAACTAACTCGGAGTTAACCGTTTGTACAAAACAGATTAACCATGGTTAACTCCGAGTTAGTTAGGTAACCCTGGAACGCGCAAGTGGCCCTTAATAATGTTTCAAATATATCGAGCCCTGATACTAATATATAAATAAATACTTACAGCGGGCAAAGGTACTCGTCAGTATTGAAATGGGTGATGTGAGGTGTGATCGTGGCGGGTACTTGCTGCAAGAGGCTCTCCGTGACTGCCCACTGTGGTTGGTGCCTAGCGGTGGCAACCTCGATACCGAACGTTTGTGCCCGTACAGCGGTGATTGCTTACCAGGTACCAAGCCTTTTGTTGTAATCAATCTCAAAATATAATCGTTGACCTGCAAACTCTTGTGAGCCATATTAACACTAAGAATGGTAATAATTATTACAGTACATATGGTGCTACTTTCCCGAACTAGTGCGGGTAAAAGCACTTTCCGTGCGTATGTCGAAAGTTTAAAATGCCATATGTAAATAGGTACTGTAAAACTCCCTTCGGTCGTGTTTTAATTTATCGCCACGCCACTCGTTTCGAATTTCCTCTTTTCCGCACTTGTATCGTAAAAAGACTATTATAGTGATTAAAACCGTAAATTTATTACCTATTTCATCACACTTGCTTACAAAGCGTGGTATTCCACTCAGGTGTAGCGGGAATTACAGTGCCGTTTACTTATTCCCTAGGAAGTATACCTAGACTTTTTTTAATAATGTCAACCATTTTGATTATTTTATACTTATGCGTGCCAAATAAGTCTGCCTTTCATGACTGTTTGACAAAAACAAAATGGACAACATTTTGTAAATCTTATCGTACTTACTCGCTAGGAACTTTATTATTTATTTAAAAGTGAGTTAACATTATGTAAACATAATTACAGAGTTAAATTGCAGAATGAATATAAGTGACAAGATAAGCCGATTCAAATGCGTTGTATTCTTCGCAGAATGTACATGTTCCAAGCGGCCGCGCGACAATGCAACAGTTGTGGAATGTCGGGGGCCTCTGCCGCCGGAACCTCGCTGGCCGCCGTCGAGCCGGGGCTTCCCGCTGGTACTGTATGCGGAGCCCGGCACGCTGGCTGCCGTGCCGACCAACATCACGGTGCTGCTGGAGCTACACGCACCCAATAACAGCATCAGCAGGCTTGACGTCTCGGATGTAGCTAATATGCATGTTAGTGTTTCGATCAGTAATATTTACTTATTGACCGAGCGTTAGCGAAGGTCTCTGTTTCGGCTTGGGCAAAAATGCTTTTTGTCCGGATTTTCTCTCCAGATGGGCTCATATACAGGTCGCAATTCTCAATCGATTTACATGATAGTGAGTATTTTGTTATCTAAATAGTTTTTGGAAATCTTTCATAATGGCGGAACCATACATAATCAGAGATGTACAAAATGGTTTTAAAAAAGCATTTAAATACAAAATGCAAAATACTTTTCAGATTTACTATTTCAAATGCAAAATACCAAATAGTTTTGCGTTTTGTATTTCAAATGCTAAATGCAAAATAGGTATTTTCAAAATACTTTTTCAAAATAAAATACCTTTTGACCAAATCTCAGATATTTTTATTTATTTTAGGTATTTATCATGAGAATAGCCATAGAATAGATAATGTTCGTCATTTTCGTTTCACATTGACACTAGTCAGACATAATAGCCGGTTTAGACTCTCGTGGCTCGCAAGCTCGTCGAGCTAATATAATTTAAACACTAACGGCACGGCATAAGGTTTATAACCGAATGACAAGCCGAATGCGAGTGTGTCGAGGCGAGCCACGAGACGCGCCGCGAGCCGAGCCGCGAGTCTAAACGGCTATAAGGCGCGCACTCTGACCAAAGAAAAAAAAAGGGCGCGCATGGCTAGCAGACGCCTCTATCGGTCAAATTCGGCAATACAAGCGTCATACGTTCTTTTCATTTTGTTTGACTGGTAATGTTGGCTAAACTTAATCACAAAGTATTTTGCATTTTGAAATGAATATTAAAAATGCAAAATACATCTCGAAAAGTATTTCAAATAAAATACAAAATGTTTTTTACTAAAAGGCATTTAAATGCAAAATACAAAATAGGTATTTTGCATTTTGTATTTGCATTTTAAATAGAAGTATTTCAAATAAATCGCATCTCTGCATACATTTATTCAGTTTTAAGCTAAGTATGCTCGCGAGGTCTACAGAGATCTACTCGTATTTACAACTCGTACTGTTTTTCAGGAATTAGATGTTAGCTACAACAGCATTCGGCATATCTCGAAGGATGCTGCCTTCAAGCTGAGTGCTGAAGGGACAATCCGCACTGTCGAACTCAAAGGCAACAGATTTGATTGTAACTGTTCCGATATGCCAGCTTACGAGCTACTAGCGAGTAGTAAAGCGGTATGTACCTAACTTTACTTAATTTTGTGTAATAAACTGATTTTTCACACGGAAGAATAGCGTCCTTGACATTTTCACTTTACAGCTGAATAGTTTTGTATGTGAACGTTGCTCATTCAAATAATTACGATAATTTCATCAAGTGATTTTGTTCTTTACAAATTAGAAATCACACTCATTTTTTAATGCTGTTGCAGGTGCGTGATTGGAAAGGAGCTTTATGCGCTGATAATATTCACGTAATGGAAAAAATGAAAAGTGGGCTATGTTTCCCAATTTGGCCCCTAGCATTGGGCCTGGCATGTCTACTACTATTTGTGTTAGCAATTGGATTGCTATTGCACTTTTGCAAGCCACAAATAAGACAAGTTCTTTTCAAATTTAATTGTTGCCGTCGCTATATCTTTAGAGTTAATGATGACATTAAAAAGGAAAAAGATGTTTTCTTGTCATATTGCCACGAAAATCTAGCGCAAATGATTATTATAAGAAATTATCTAGAGGAACGAGGTTATTCTATTATAGAGCACAATCGTGATTTTGAACCAGGCGATCCTATATTAAGTCAAATAGAGGACTCAGTGCAAAAAGCGCATCGAACACTAGTGCTGGTTTCAAATCATTTTATGCAGTCTAAGTGGATGGAACACGAGTTTCGCTGCGCACATACACATGCGTTGAAGTATCAAACATCTAAAGTGGTAGTCGTCCTGTATAACTTAAGTAAAGAGACATTGGGAATGCTGCCACCTGATCTGAGGTACTACATTAAATACCACACTTATATTGATTGGCATAAAGATTTTTTTTTTATTAATTTAATAAAGTTCCTTGGAACGCCTAAATTTCAGGTTGTCGACCATAAAGTTGCGTATTCACCCAGCTTTCCTGATTCTTGTACCTTTTGGTAGAACTGGCAATGTGCTGAGAATGCTACAAATGTATGGAGTTTTTTCACTGCTGGGTCTAGAAATGAAATATGTATATGTCACCGTAAAATTGTAAACACTCGTCATATTATAATCTCGCTAGTTACATTATAAACTGACGGTAGGGAGATTATAATCTAACCTAACCTAACCTACGTTACATTATAAACTAACGGGTTCACAATCTTACGGTGTCATATATAAATATTATTAATCACTGAACGGTGCAATTAGTTAATTCCTTGAATTCTCTCCCGGTAAATACTTAATTTGGGTAACAAGTTTCTTATTTACTTGCCATATAAAAATTAAATTATTAGGTTAGTAGGAATTTATAATTCCCTTTTCTAATTCTAGGAACTCTACATAATATTAACCACGCGAACCAGCACAGCCATGTATATATCACTTATACATATGTAACATTAATTATTATTAGATAAATAGGATAGGTGTTGTTTTACCTGTTTTTTTTTTGTTTTATATTGTTACGTCTTTTAGCATAAGTTAATCTTAAGAAATAAACTTACGAACGTTGTTAGATATTTCTCAAATAATTGATACAACTTTTGTTAAAAATTGTGTAGACATTTGTTGTTTTAACTTCCTTCAATCCTAAAGACTCGCCATGATACAAAATATAAATTAAGATTTACCTAAAGAATTTGATGTTAATAATTAGAAACCTGGAGTAAATAAAATTTGAAATTAAAATTAAAATTTGTTTCTCTTAAAAAATGTTCACTGTAAGTATGTTTTTATGGGTAATTGCGTATTAAACATTTGAAATAAATTCATAACATCTGGTGTAATAAGTAAGTATCTACTACTTACGACGCGTTGCTTGAGTTGATACGCTACTTTTGATGCTGACTGCAATGTATGACTCACGACAGTTTAAAATCGAAAATTGTTACCTATTAAGATAAAAAATACATTTACTAATGTACAAGCGTTAAAAATAAATAAATATTCATGTTTCGATCCGTTGTGAGAATCCTCGACAGGAGCACAGATAACAGGCCAATTCTAGTTTTAGTTTTTCCACTTTGGACTTCACGGGCCTATAAATCCCGGTCTTTTGATAGGCTTGCGTGGGGATATAGATCCAACACGTAGAGGCCCCTTGGAGAGCTTTAATGTCATGTAGAACGCCTGCTGGAACCCGTTCACAGGTGCAATAATAGACACTCATGAACCGGTCGCAGCAGGCATTGGGACTATTGTAGAAAAAGTGTATGGATTGAAGTTTGGGTGGACAATGATACTGGGCTATTGTAAAGAAGTCCGGACACCTGCCATAACAATGCTAGGAGACGTTATTAGTTTTAGTTATTATTAAGTACCTACTTATCTAGATTAGCCGTAGAAGTAATTACATTAAAAAAACAATACACTAACTTATCTAAACAAAACTAAATCAAAACTAAAAATTAAGTTATTATCTAGATTAGTTTCCAATATGATACTGATATGGTACTGATCTGTCAGAGTCAAAAGTGACGAAATCTGAACTACAACGTATCTAGTACATATCGTATCGTTGTCTAGTCTAGAACGGATTTTGTTTTCCGAATACCGCAGTAAGTCTAAAAGAGATGATTAATAAGTACCTACCTAATCTTAGAGTATCTGGAACTGTTAATCATGAAAGAAATCAAGATTCCAAATTCAAGGAAATCAAAAGTGCATTTTGTTCATAGGAATCTAATTCGCCAATTAAATATAAATATAAATAAATAAAATTCATATTTTACCTGAGGTTTAGCTTGAGGTTTAACTTAATAACATAGATGTCCAACACGTGCCAATGAGATTCATTCAGGATTTAATGAACACATGTAACAAATCTATTTTAAGCGTAATGTTGATGTCGTACCTACCTACTCGTAACAAAGGAAATTCGTTCAATGCGAAAAAAATAACATATTATAGGACAACTTTACACAGATCAACGTAGTCCCACGGTAAGCTCAATAAGGCTTGTGGTGTGGGTAAGTACTTACCTACTTACTAGGCGACATATACGATGGGCTACTTGTCTTACTTTTCACTTCTTTCCCGTATATTTGTTAGTGTGTCATGTCATGTTTTTCTTAATATTATTATTTATGAACCTACACTTATGGAAATTGAATTCATTTCAATTCAATTATTTTTATTCAAGTATTTCAAATTTCAAATTATTGATAAGTAAAATACAAAAGTAAAGAAACAGCTCCGAAGATTTCCTTCCCTGTCTGCGTAGCATACCATAATGTTTAAGATTTACAAAAATAGTAAGCTATTTACAACCAAAACGTATTACGCAATTCAATTTAAAATGTTCCCAGAAATCTATAGGAATTAAATTAAATTATTAAATCTTCTTATTTGCATTTTAAAACGTTATCACTGTACCTATGACAATGCCACGTGCCGCACATGAGTGATTACTAGTATAATAATATGACAATAAGTATATTACATACACTGAATACCTACACTGCTCTATTAACTCTGAAGTTAGTCCAGTCCAGGCAATGCTATCGGCCACCATATGCTGTCTACATTAGTGTACTCACTCACGCCACGCCAGTGCGTTCGGATCGGTCGTCGTTAGCCCACTTCACGCCACCCACATCAATTTCAAGAAACCGGGGAAAAACCAACAACATATTACTCTCAAGGAAAAAGAAGACATAAAACGAAGAGAACAGTTGTTTGTTTTACAGCGAATCGCTTTGTTATTACAGTGAAGCGTTTATCAAAACGAAGATGAGTCGTTTTTGTAAATTTCCTAAAGTATCAAAGTTGTGATAACAGTGCTATAAATGTAGGTATGTGTTGTGTGATTTGTGAGCATCGCGATGTGGTACATACTGGGATTGTTAGCTCTCCTGGCGAGTGCTAGAGCCGGGCTAGTACCTCGGGTGCCTCGGGATATTCATCTACAGTACCCTGTCTGCCGCCCGTCCTCCGTCCGATGTACTGAAAAATATCATTATCACAACGAAAACGTGTATAAAGTGAATGGTAAGGAACAGTATTTTTTTCAATTAAAACCGACTATAATCTTAAGTCAATAAATTACGAGGGTAATTTGAGAAGTAACTTGTTTCGCCTACGTATAGATGGCGTTGGCGTCAACTCTGTATGTATTGATTTAGTTTAGTAATTAAACATATTTAATATGTGGCGTCATGTCATTTTTGGCAGGAATTTGACATTTGACAGTAGTTCAAACAAAACTGGTCTGAGTTACGAGGGAAAATGGAGAAAATTGGAATTCGTGGAGTTTTTCAGTTCTTTTTTTGGAAGGCAAAACTGTGAAACAAATCCATAAAAGGATTTTATCTACGTTGGGTAGTTCGTGTCCTTCCTAGGGAACGATTTGACTTTGCGTAAATGAGTTTAAGCGAGGCAGGACATGCATTAAAGATGCACCTCGCCCTGGAGTCCCGAAAACAGCACTTTTACCCGAAATCATCGATAAAATCCATGATTTAGTTTTAGCCGACCGAAGATTGAAAATACGCGAATTAGCTGAAGCCACAAACATCTCTTCTGAGCGGGTGCATTTTATTTTACACGACGATTTGCACAAGAAAAAGCTTTGTGTAAGGTAAGTGCCACGATTACTGACTCCAGAACAAATGCGTATTCGCATGTGAACATCTGATGAAGATTTGCAGGTGTTTAAAAAAAATCCAACAGATTTTATTCGCCGTTTTGTTACTATGGATGGAACCTGGATCCATCATTACATCCCGGAGACGAAACATCAGTCGAAACAATGGTCTGGTCATGGTGAGCCAACTCCAAAGAAAGCCATATGCATTCCGTCTGCTGGAAAGGTGATGGCGTCTGTGTTTTGGGACGCAAAGGGATACTTTTAATTGCCTACCTGGCCAAGGGAAAAACTATAACTGGAGCATACTACGCATCACTTTTGGATCAGTTACAGGCGGCAATAGCTTAAAAACGTCCAGGTTTGGCAAAAAATAATGTGATTTTTCACTATGACTACGCTCCGGTGCATTTAAGTCGTGTCGCTGCACAAAAATTGTCGGAGTTACGATTGGAACTTCTTCCACACCCTACTTATTCACCAGATTTGGCTTCGTCGGACTATCACCTCTTCCCGAAACTGAAAACATTTCTCTTAGGGCGAAATTTTAAGTCCGATGAGGAGGTTATATGGGAGGTCAATGCGTATTTCGAGGCCCTTGAAGAAACGCACTTCCGTGAAGGCATAGAGAAGTTGTAGACTCGTTGGGACAAGTGCGTAGAACTTCGGAGGGATTACGTAGAGAAATAAAATAAATACATTTGCAATATTATTATTTTTTGATATGAAACCAAGTTACTTCTCAAACAACCCTCGTAGGTACATTAATTAACTATAGGTACAGAACCCGAAACAAACGAACCATATTAATAAATAATAAGCTTCAGCAGTTTGCCCAAAACCGGACAACTGCAAGTCGGACTCGCCCACCGAGGGTTCCGTACTTTTTAGTATTTGTCGTTATAGCGGCAACAGAAATACATCATCTGTGAATATTTCAACTGTCTAGCTCTTACGGTTCATGAGATACAGCCTGGTGACAGACAGACAGACGGACAGTGCAGTTTTAGCAATGAGGTCCCGTTTTTATCCTTTGGGTACTGAACCCTTAGAATAAGTTTGTTGGCGAAAATACAAAAACGACACAACCAAACCTAATCAGACCAAACAATATTTTCTTAGTCCTTGTTTTACTGTAAAAAACCTTTAAGTATTTTTATTTCAATGGTAGATTTTATCAGAAACGTGTACCTACACTATGGTTAATTGGTCACTTTAGAATAATGACGAGAAAATTGGAAATAATCGGGAATAAAAGTATTCTAGACTACTCAAAAGTACTAAATTTCATAAAATTTACAGATAGACAGAGACACGAAATTCTTAATAATTAATCACCCAAGTTTAATTAGTTAATGTTCCTGGCCAGATATCCCCCACATTAGTTTAAATATCTTCAATAGACATATGTTTTGTCTCTTTATTTTTAGGGTTCCGTACCCTAATAGGATCACTCGTCTGTCTGTCTGTCTGTCCGTCCGTCCGTCTGTCACAGCATATTTTCTCCGAAACTACTAGACCAATTAAGTTGAAATTTGGTACACATATGTAGGTTTGTGACCCAAAGATGGACGTGTAACGTAAATAAATGAATTTTAAATATGGAGACCATTTTTGGGGGGTAAATGAGAAAATTAAAAAATAAAGTTTTTCTAACTATATCGTGTTACATATCAAATGAAAGAGCTCATTGTAAGAATCTCAAATGTATTTTTTTTATAATTTTAGGATAAATAGTTTAGCGGTTATTCAAGAAAATAGGAAAAAAATGACCATTCCCCCCCCTTATTCTTATTCTTATTCTTACCTCCGAAACTACTGGGTCTAAAATTTTGAAAAAAATACACATAATAGTTCTTTACCTATAGATGACAGGAAAACCTATTAGAAATGTGCAGTCAAGCGTGAGTCGAACTTAATTACTTAGTCTTTGACTCTACCCCTACGGGTTTTTTTTTAATGTTTCCTACGAAACTACTGGACCAATTAAGGTGAAAATTGCTACACACATGCAAGTTTGTGACTCAAAGACGGACATGTAACGCAAACAAATGAATTTTAAACATGGGAGCCACTTTTGGGGGGTAAATGGGAAACTTAAAAAATAAAGTTTTTCAAACTATATATTATCTTGTTACATATCAAATGAAGTAACTCAAAATTTTTTTTTTGGTAATTTTAGGATAAATAGTTAGGACAAAACGACGAAGCGTTTCGAGAAAAGGTAGGTAGTGCCCTTGCGCTTCGCTTTGCTTGTCTTGGCGGGGGCACTGCCGTGCCCCCAGATACGAGTATGTAGTGTATGGTATGAAGATGAACCTAACGTAGGGCCATACGTCCCGGTACGCCGGGACATGTCCCGGTTTGAAGCACGGTGTCCCGGCGTCCCGGCCGATAAGAAAATTGTCCCGGTTTAAAAATCATAGTTATTTAGGGAGGGGCTGGACTTGGTAAATATGTATGTTATCATTTCAGGTCATGAGCTAATCATAGACTTTCTGGATGGAAGTTATTTTAAGCTGCGGTGCAACAGCGATAGCAAATATTCCTCGATGTTATTGGATGACCCCGAAATGCCTGCTTTCTCATGGCCAGTGACAGTAGAGGTCGCAGTATTTAACCAGTGCCTGATTCCTCAAGATACATACTACGCTGCTCTGAAAGCGTTTAATATCACTGTTACGAAAATACTAAGGCTGAGGTTGCCCGCAGATTCTAAGCTGGACGTCCATCACTTAAGGGGTCTGGAAATAACCAACCTCGAGATTAGTGCTGTACATTCTTTAAAACCGCCGCGCCCTTCTTTTGACTTCCTAGATGAGGTACCAGGGCTGCGGATACTTAAACTTACTGATATTGTTCCGGAACCTGAAGCATTTAACCGATTACCGACTTCGCTTGAGATCTTAAACATTATAAATGCGAGGTTGCTTGCTGCAGAGCGCGTGCTTCAGAACCACAAAAACAATACCCGACATTGGCTCGAGCGCCTACACTCACTGCAATCTCTACTTCTATCAGACTCCTCAGCAATTGTAGCTGAGTATCCAGGCGAAATATTTACTTTGCCGCAACTATCCTCGCTGAGTAACCTGGTTAGCATGAGTCTACATTACATGCCTTTGGAATCAGATAAACTTACTAATTGGCTTAAAAACTCAACTCTAAAACATCTTACACTGCAATCCTGTGGATTGAAAATGCTTCCTAAATCCATGTTTGAGGGAGCACATCTTACTAAAATTACGGTGGCCTACAACCAACTTACATCTTTACCATTGTAAGTCTTTCTCACGGGCAAAATGTTCTCGTTATGTTTATTTGTATTTAAATTGAAAGAAAGAGGTGGTGTACCTTCATTTAATCATGAAATGTTTCAGAGGGCTATTCACTCCGCTGAAGGACAGCTTGCGAGAGCTTGACTTGTCACGCAACAAGCTGGACGGAGCGACGGTCGTGAACTCAGTGAAGCAGTTGGGGAAGCTGATGACCTTGAAGGCCAATAATAACCCTTTGGGATCGCTGTGTGGAGATGCCAGTATCGTTAAACTACCGAGTAAGATTTGCACTCAATGAATATTATATAGGTATCAGATAATTATGAAATAAAATTATGGAAACGGATTATATCGCGTAGAATGAATTTGTAATACATCCCGACGTTTCAAACCCTTTACAGCGTTCGCGCGTTCGTGGTCAACGGATGACTGAGAAAAATATATATAACAAAGAAACGAAACAGAACCGAAGGGTTTGAAACGTAGGGATGTATTATAAATTCATTAAACGCGATATAATCCGTTTCCATAGTTTTATTTCATGAGTAACTATCGCGGTAACCGAAGACAATATTATCAGAGGTAGGTAGGTTTTATTACATATTTTATAAGATCCAATGGCTATACCGATTCAATAGTGATTTCGGTAACGCCAAATTAGCCAAAATCATGCTTTTTTGGAAAAAAACAATCATTTTTTTGCTTGTGCTGCACATATTGTAATCGCATGATTTAATTTACAAGAAGTATTAAAAGAAATGCAGTTTTTTGCAATTTTGATGGCGGGTAAATTTATCTCTAGTTTTTGGCAGCATTTTCATTTTGTATGAAAATTAATAGAGCACGTTACAGTTTAAACTAGGATCACTTCAAAATAAAGGATAATCCTAGCATGTTTTACCACCAAAAATCAAAGGTTAACTATGAGCGAGCAATTATGGGTAAATAGTGAAACCGCATTTTCACTTAAAACAAGTGGTTACGGTAGCATTTACAATTACACTGACAGCTTATTTGTTTACACAGTAAATTCAAAGTTGCCCTCTTCGCTGCGCTGGCTTGAACTAAAGAACACTGGCGCAACCCGCATCTGCTCTGATTGGATCGATAATGATGCACTTATGGACATCGACCTTAGTAACAACAATATTACTGAAATCACGGTTAGTAACATTAACATTTAAAAATATTAAAATACAATCTTGATTGTTACATACTTTTATGACCTATGAAACATTGACGAAATAAAACGTCCTCTTTATTATTGCGCCTTTCCAGTTTCCTCTTAAGGGTAACATTCCATTTCTGACCGCAGCTGCACTACTGGTACTGAACACGTCGCTGATGTTACTGTCAATTTTCATAGTAAAATTGACAGTAGTGCAGCTGTCGTTGGAAATGGACTGTCACCTTAAGAGTGACATTCAGCACTTGTTACTGCTGCAGTATTACTGGTGTAACTTTACAGTAGAGAGAATGTGGAAATGTCACTGTCAATTTCCTGTAATTGAATGACGGATGAAAGGAACGATGGATGTACGTTCACGGTGCAATTTGGCAACGACAACAGCACAATTTTATAAGACGGAAAGGGTGACTCCCATTTCCCGCAATAAAAAATAAATTGTAGATGTGGTTAAATTCCCTAAAAGTGTGTATTCTTAACTATAGCTTAACATATAATATACTCTCTTACACAGTACAGCGACTTGGAGATGATAAGAACTGTACGCGGCACTGTACGAATCAACCTGAAAAAGAATAATTTGCGAAAAATTGATGTTTCGCGTAGTGATCACCAACAATGTGAACAACAAGCGAAGTCACCAATTTCCGACGATCCTAGTGTTAAAACGGTAGGTATACTTAGTAGTTTAAAATTAAGGCTTATTGTTAGTTTAAGGTACTGCGTACCTACTAGGTATACTGGCTTCAGTAAGCATTAAAGGGAGCGGCTCAGACTACCTATGCGATATTCTCTAACAACTTAACAAACATAAATGTATTAAGTAGATTTAATCGCGAACAACAAAGTAATCTGGCCCCCCCTGGGTGGCAGATATTTTAGGCGCGTTACATAAGGTACAGGTCAGGTCAGGTTTTTTGTATTTAGTATAATTCTTCAACAAACCTATCTTTTATATTTATGCTTGATATGTGAGGCTATTCTACGTAATCTCGTAGCACTACCCGTTCATTGTTGTAAGTTATTGGTTTCCTGCTACCCAAAGGTTGTCTGGAAGAGATCGCTTCTGAGCGATAAGACCGCCTGTTGTGTAATGTCTGTTCTATTAATATCTAACTCACATTTGGGGTACTTACATTCGTATTTATTACATAGGTACATAATTTAGGAAAATTTAATCTCGCATAACTTTGCCGCGCTCCTCAAAAATTAACGAGACATTTAATGAATTTCGTTTTTTTTCTAATGTGTAGTGTTATATTACAGGGCGTACAGGTCGAACTTGACCTTGATAAGTTGCCGTGTGATTGCAATGCGTACTGGCTACGTGAAGTTCTGCGCAGCTGTTCACTTCTAAAGTTAAAAGACGACGTCGAATGTTTGCCATATCCCACACTGCTTCATAGCAAACTACTACAATATCTTCCTGACGAAATTTCCTGTCCGTACACCGGCGGTGACTGCTTACCAGGTAATCAATTGTTTTGGTGATTTAAGAATAAGATATGCACACAGCTCGCTCTAGAAGGTCGGTTTATGTCTACAGACATATAAACCACCCTGGGCGTGCCAGACACGTGCAGACAAAATAATATTCTTCTATATACTATCTATTAACGTATTTATATACATAAGGGTGTATCGTCATACGGCTGTGAAGTGGCCGACAGATACACTCTATACAGTGGTATAGAAAAATATATTTATTTTAATTTACTTAATCATGCCTGTACATATATTGTCTTTTGAACTAACTTCACTGCATTCCTCTTTGAAGTCGATTAAAAAGTTGAAAGACCATTGTACGCCCACATAATGCAGTACGACTACAGTTTTCTATGCAGTTCGTCGCTTGCTGCACTCTAACACGCAACACAAGTAATACAACTACAAGAAAGCCAGAAACTAGCTGGCTTGGAATTAATTATAATTAGTTTACATTCGGTTTAACAGTTATAATTACGAAACACGTTTTTTATATAATTTTGTTAATTACCTCTTTAATAAACTCTATATACCTACTATTCCCCGCAGTGTGTTCGTGCAATAATCGGCCGCGCGACAATGCAACAGTAATGTCCTGCTCCGGTGCTCTGCCGCGGGACCCACACTGGCCACTGGCGACTAAGGACTTCCCGTTGGCGCTGCACGTGGCACCCGGAACGCTGGCCGCCGTGCCTAACATCACACTTGTGGAGTTGCATGCACCCAACAACAACATCACCAAGCTAGCCGACAAAGACATGTCCGATACCTTACGAGTTAGTATATTCATTTTTATTCTAGGTACTTCAAAAAGGAGGAGGTTGTCAATACAACATGATCATTGAATGTTCCTCGATTTCTCAAACACGGCTGGACAATAATATGTTTTCGTCCCAGTAGCATAACAAAATTGACGAAATTATAAGTAATAGTAAGTAATTACTTATTTTCTGTAGTACCTCGTGCTTTTGCTAATGGAAGGCATTATTTGATGAAGTTTTATCTGCTGATCAAGATCACAAATTAATCAACAGGACCTCGTATTAAATCTGCATACCTAAGTACCTCTATGTTAGACTCTTCTTAATTAACTATTAATATATAATATACTATATTAATGCCGGACATTTTTGCGTCTGAGGTCAAAATAAATCAGGATGCGAGCCAGTGTTTTTCAATTTCGTTTTTGTGTCAATACCGTAAAATGGGGTGAGTAGGGTCAAAACTGAAATTCAAACCTCGATAACATTTTATTTTTACATATGAAAACTGAATGGTGTATATAATAAGTGTTCCGGACGTTTGTATTTTAGTTTTTATTTTATTTTGGGTAGTTCCATTTCATAACTTTGACGATAAAGAGGAAAACCCACCTCACCCCGTAGTGCCTCGTATTTGGGGTGAGAGGGGTTTTCATACAAAGTAGATTTTGGAAGATTGCTGGATCGATTTTTTTTATTATGCGTATTACTATAGCTCCATTTTTAATTGGAATACATTATTTTTGTAGCAGTAGCATTAAAATCCCTTCTCACCCCACTCTCAAACCTTCTCTCCCCATTCATAACCCACCTCTCCCCGCGAAACCTACTCACCCCGTTTTACGGTAGGTCACAAGATTACTATTAATTATGTGTATTGACGACGGTATTAAAGATCTGTTATTGACTAGTGTTAAACTATCCCAATATGGTCAGTTATTTAATTTATAAATACAATAATCTATTCCACATTTTTATTAAACTCTCAAGTTTTAACATATATGTATAACATATAATTATGATTGATTTTATTTCTATTTACAGGTGCTAGACGTGCGTAACAACAGCATCTCGCGTATCTCACTGAACGCGGCAAAGGTTCTTGCTCACATTGAAAATGTCACAGTGTATCTCTCCGGAAACCCTCTTGCCTGCGAATGCAATGACGCAGCTGCCTTCAGTCATCTGAACTTAGTGGTAATTATAGACTTTTGTCTTCTCTTATAAACTACCTACGTTCGATATCCGAGAGGTTTTACTGTCCATATTTGAGGAATTGTGATGATTTACATGTTTCTGGGAGTACTTATTATGTTTATCCACTGTTTTGGTACTTCTAGAAACATTAGCCTAGTAATTAATAATTTTTACCTAGTAAAATTTAGATTTTAACATAGATAAGTCCATACTAATCACAAATATGAATCTGATAGTTACTCGAAATAAATGATATTTATTTATGACTTCATCTGGGTAAAAGCGATAGACGGAATTACAGTAGGTAGTAGGTACCCGCCGATAAATACTGCACATCCGAATTTCGGCTTGTCTCTTTTTCTCTCGTTGTCCAATGTTCTCTTTCTAAAGACCGATGTGCAAGATTTATCGCCGGGTACTGTAGTATCGTTTGAAGTATTTGGATGGTCCTTTTTAAAAGAAAGAATAAAACTTGGCATTCATGTAACTGACCCAAGTATGAAAACAATGCATGCGGCAACTGGTTGTTTTCCCTTATTAATTGTAATTAAATAAATCACGGCTTTATAGCTAGAAAGAATCGAAAATACTACAAAAAAGTTTCTAATACATTTGATCGTGTCCACAGGGAGGCGGAGATTGGAAACTAACACAATGCATCGACATGAGTTTGGCCTCAGGAAAAACCGAACGTGATCTGTGTCCTAGTCCACTACCGATAGTATTCGGCGTTGTCTTTCCATTACTACTGATAGCGGTCGCATGTCTAACAGTTTACCTACTATTGCCACGTGTTAAGCAATTTATGTTTAGAAACGATCTATGCGCTCATTGGATTCTTAGGGAGTGTGATGATACCGACGATCCGGAAAAAACAGATGATGCGTTCCTTTCATATTCCTTTGTCGACTTAAATCTACTTAAAGAACTAAAAAATGGGTTAGAAAAACTCGGGTATTCTACAATAGAACATCAAACTGATTGGCAGCCAGGTGACGCTGTGTTAGAGCAGATTGCGAGGTCGGTGCTAAAAGCCCGTCGTACACTTCTACTTTTGACGGATAATTTTGCTGGATCTGAATGGACTCCAGTGGAGTTTCGCATTGCGCACCGTCATGCATTAAAGACTCGAACAAAGCGGGTGCTGATCGTTCACTGCGGATTACAGAAACCGAAAAAGTTGCCATTGGATTTACAAATTTATTTAGAGAACCACACTTACTTAGAATGGGATGACCCTAAATTTTGGCACAAGCTGCGTCGGTTTATGCCGCCGCCGAGTCAAGATTATGTGCACTTAAGACCCGAAGACTTAGCTCCGCCTTCGCCGTTGATGCAACAAAATTTTCCGCTTCTGGAGAAAATTCCACAGAAGCCTCAACTGGCAGCACCGCTAATTTCTACTAATACCGTCCCCTCTGCCTGTTGAGCTTTAAACAATTAATGGTTATTATTACCTATATACTCGTATTAGAAATATTTAGGAGATGACTAGAAAAGAGACAGATATTTTGCGACTCTATATCACTCAAATACACAAGCGTAAGGGTAACATTCCATTTCTGACCGCAGCTGCACTACTGGTACTGAACGCGTCGCCGTTACTGTCAATTTCCATAGTAAAATGAACAGTAGTGCAGCTGCGGTTGGAAATGGACTGTCACCTTAGGGATCATCCATTAATTACGTCACACGAATTTCTAGGTTTTTTGACCCCTCCCCCCCTCCTTGACACACTTGGTCACATTTGGCAAACCCCTCCCACCCTAGTGTGACGTCACATTTTTTCTACGAAATCGCCAAATCGAATTAAGTAAGTAAGTACCTAAGTATTATTAATATTTTATCAAAATATTTTTATTAGTAATTTTATAACCCAAAACTGCTTAGGAAAGAAAATTAAACGAATAAAAACGATTATCGTTTTAAAAACTTGTTATTTAAAAATGTACAGCGAATAAAATAATTTAAATAAATTTTCGGTTACTGATGAAGTTAAAGTGACGTCACAAAGTTTGTGTCTCCCCCCCTCCCCCATGTCACAATATGTCACATTTTCTTGGCCCCCTCCCTCCCCATAAACGTGTGATGTAATTAATGGATGAGCCCTTAAAGCGTAGGTAGTGAAACAAATGAAGTGGATTGCGGTTAAAGTCCTTATTCTCCCGCATCTACCCTTAACTATATGGCAGTTACTATTATTGCGCGCCGTTCTAGGGTGTCAAATTAGAATGCCCGAGATAATTATCTTATTCATATCATTACCAATATATAATTATTTGGAGCCAATACGCAGTCTATAGATGTGTTACTGTAGGTAATCAACCAAAAAATTCTAATGCTAAGTACTATTGCGTCTGTAACCAACGTCGTTTTTTTATTAACCATGAGTCCGTTAAGTCTTACTTAAATAATGAAAACCATTTAAAGACCCTACTTTTTATGAAATTAAAACGTCACGTGTTTTTGTACTCGTATTCACTAATTTCGAGATCTATTTGTAAAAAATCTGTAACTTTGTAAAATTTAAATATTATGTCTATCGAATATTAATAAGTAATTATTTAAATATAGGTGTTACACTTTTAAAAAATGCTCTCGAAGTGTGATCTTGTCCAGTACAAAACAATACGAGCTAAGTGCCATATTTTTTATTTTGCATAATATTAATTACTTAAGTTAGCCCTCAGTTTAATTTTAAGACGAATCATTTTTTATCGATTATAGATAGGTATATTGATAAGTATGTCTTATATCAACATAATAAACACGGGTCCATAAATAGGTATTCGAATATACTGAAGAGGCTTTAGTATTTTTCTATAGTAAGTATAGTTATCCGGTACGGGTACGGTGACGGCTGTGATATGTATAAATTAAATGGAGATGACAACTATCACCGTACCCAAGCTATGTGAAAAATACTGATAAAACGTACATTACCTACAAAAAGGCTACCTACACTTACTACAAGCTAATATGTGAAAAAAACTATGTGAAAAATACTACGAGTATAGTATAATATTAAGTAGGTACCGAATGTGATGTGAAAGTACAGTAGGTAGGTACTTATTTATGCGATTGAATCAAAAGAACTGTACGAATGTTTGCATCATGTGTTGCCAATTGAAGCTCTGGCATGCCACATGCCCTCAAAAGATTTCTACTCTCACTTATCGGAATTTACACTAAACATTATCTATATTACTGCTTCAGCATCAAAATTGTATACAGATTTTCAGAAATCTGTTAGGTATATCTTATATTTCACTTAAATTATAGCTATAAGATTATGTTAACAAGTCTATGTATATTTATGTTATGCAGTATGCGTATGCACTACTCTAGAGTAGTGCATACGCATACGCATACGTGTTATGCAGTATGCATACGTGCGTACATACGTACGTATACGTGTTCTACGATTCTAGAATCGTAGGACAAAAAAGCCCATTGAATATTATGAGCTAGGTAGGTACTATGGCGGTTATTCAAATAAAGTGTAAAATGCTTGAAATGTTTACAGTGTATTTATTATTGTTTTATAAAATAATAATTACTGTCAATATATTATACAAAGTGGTAGAGTTCTTTGATTATTTTTCCAATACTTTAAAAATACCTATCCGTATTATTAGTTACCACAACTACCTACTTCTTTGAACATGTCAATGAATCTTTATATACCTCTACTTAGGTTTATGTAAGAAAGAGTTAATGATAAATAAATATTACTTGAGATATTATATCAAATAAATTAAGATCAATTAGTCATAAATAATACTGACGCGTTGTATCCATATATTGTTCATAGAGAAAGAGTCGATAGTCCGCTGGACTTTCAAGATAAGATTTCTGACGACTTTTTACTATCGTGTTTTGCAGTAAACCTAACAATTCCTTTGTTTTGTTAAGTACCTGGGATGGTAATATTTTTAAGTTGATGGGATAAAATAAAAATAAAACGCTACCACTAAGGGACTGAGTATTATTATTATCTCCTAAATGTTCTAAATAGGTAATTGTGTAATATTCTTAAGAGAGATTTTATTGATTAACCGTTAAATAAACAACATTGGACACTCAATGAAGTTGGTCCAGGATATCGCACCTACCACGGAAGGACCATACGAGTTGCTGTGTCACTTTGTGTCAGTCTATCTGTTCGCGGCAACGAGGTAGGCCGCCGCGCCGTTCACTAAGTTGCGACAAAAACAGTCTTGCTTACAAGGAAAAATACCCGCATAAAGTGAGCGGTCATTAGTGCTTTGTGCTAAACAAGTTTTGTGGTTAGTGGATTGCTTATCAAAACAAGTATGACTGCATATGTAGTCGTATTGATTGAAAAAGCAACTTGGCATTACGTATGATTGTTGACTGTGTGTAACGTGATGCTTTGGGTGCTTGGGTTCATGGGGTTTGTTGCCAATGTTGGAGCTGCGAGCATCCGTGGCTCCTTCGAAGGTGCTGTATGCCGTCCCTTCACTAATTGTCATAAGACTGGCCACGGACGCGAAGATATCACATATACAGTTAATGGTAAGTCAACGCTTGTTGAGGGTGTGATATTATACTACTAGGTACTGTACCTAACTATTTAGACCGGGCAGTAAATGACACATCAGTGACGCCAATAAAAAGGAAACGTACCTACATTAAATATAACGTCGGGGTACAAGTAAAAGTCACTAAGTACTATCAAAAAATTAAAGTAACAATGCACATTATTACACTTGTAACACGGTTTATTGTCCAAAAATTTCAATGATGTTAGTTAGTGACTCTTACTTGTCAGCCGACGATAATATAACTTTACCTTCCTAAGTATGTAGTTCAAATTGTTAATGTATAATAGCGTGTTAGAAAGAGATAACCTTATTAGTTATACCTATTATGTTGTTACAATAATTCTCTTTTGTATTGAAACCGTTACTAAAATTACATTGTTATTGTTACTAAAATTGTTTCCAAACAACTCATTTGGTTTTCAAGAAGCGTACGTATCTGTAAAATCCAAGCATGTCAGTATTATCCAACGAGGGGAAAACCCCGACACAATAGTAAACATTGAATCAAAATTTGCAGTAGATACTGGAAATAAAACATAAGTCAGGTCTTGTAGGTAAAAAACCGAGCAGTGGATATTCATTTATGTAACAAATAAATATACCTATATCTAATTTTGTTATGACCGTTTATCAACATTTGTATGCATATCGATGTCGTCGTGCAAAAACTGTGGCGTTATTTTATAAACGGCGTATTCCTATACACCTATTCGAACTTTACTATTATATCTTCGTTAACCGGATGGACATATCTCTCCGATACGACCATCATGTCCATGTCGCACAATATACAGGATCTGGGGATCCGTTTAAGGGAATATTCGGTATCGTATTCTGATTAGGAAAAACGTAGAAGAAAAAATGATTTGAAGCGATTTTTATTTCTAAATTAAATAAATTATCGCGTCAAAAAAAATTTACTCCTACTTTTTCCTAACCAGAACACGATACCGACCTGTAAAACGGATCCCCACTATTTTTTGTTACACCTTGTATGTGAACAGATATTAAAATATCAATACAGATTAGGATGTGATGATTAAAGTTTGACTTGGCCTCAAATACCGAAAACATTAGGGACCGTTAGGTGAAGGTCCAAATTTATACATTTTATTTCTCGCTGGTATGTATTCTATATCGTTGCTTTTCTTAATGTTTAAAAAAATCAAATCATCAATATATGTACATTGAAACTGGGCCTCCGTTATTATTATTTCCTTGCAAAATGCTTTGTAAAACGTTGTGTCGAAGTAAATTGCTCATATTCCACTCGTGAATGACATATAATATAACCACTAGTCAAAGTTTATAATAATAATCTAAACATATGTAATAAGTTATTTCATAAATTCATCTGCATCTATGTCATTTCTAATTTCTCTTAAAAAAATTAAGCAACTTATTGACACACTGCTATCTTTTACAGGCCATGCAATAATCTTGGATTTCCTAGACGGACATCATTTTAGACTAAGATGTGACAGTAACCGCAGTGGCGCCTTGTTGTTATCGGACGACTCTGAAATGCCGGCTATGACACGGCATGTGACCGTGGAGGAAGCAGCATTCAACCAGTGTGTGATTCCTCATAGCACGTATTACGATGCATTGAAGGCATTTAATGTCACCGTGACTAAAACGCTTTTTCTAAAAGTGCCCGCAGAACCTAGATTGGAAATCCGTCACTTACAGGGCTTGCAAATAACAAACCTTGAGATTACTGCAGTCGATCCAACGAAACCGCCGCGTCCTTCGTTTGACTTCCTAGATGAGGTGCCTGGATTGCGGACGCTGAAGCTTACCGATGTGGTTCTGGAACCAAAAACACTTAGCCGATTACCAATCTCACTTCAGATCCTAAATATTGTAAATGCGAGGCTTCCCGCCGCAGAGAGCGCCCTACGCAACGGCAGCAGCAGTGCGCCGCGTTGGGTTGAACGACTACTTTCGCTCCGTGCTTTGTACCTAGCGGAATCCTCGGCGAGTTTAGCTGAGTCTCCAGGGGCAAGACTCACACCACCTCAACTGACCTCACTGACTAATCTGACAAACGTAGCTCTAAGCAACGTGCCACTGGATACACGGCTTGAGAGTGGGCTGACTAGTTGGCTTAAAGGTTCTACTGTTAAGGATCTGCGATTGCAATCATGTGGACTAACAGAACTGCCAAGCTCAATGTTTGAGGGCACAAACATAAGAAAAGTTATCCTCGCCTACAATAACCTCACGTCTTTACCAAAGTAAGTAAATTCAATTCGAGACGTCTGAGTGCTCGTCACGGTCCCATAGGTACATACCATCTTTAAACTTACGTCATTAGCAATAGATATAGGTAAGAACAAGTTGTCATCTATTGGGCAATTAGCATGTCTAGCACTGGGACGTTTGCCGTATTTTAACGGGGTCTTCACCGCCTTGTCCCGCCGCCGTGTGAAATAATATACATATGTATCTTTCACCTCAGCAACTCGAACAAAATCTACTTTGATGCTTAAAAACTGTAAGGAAATTTTCAATACAAAAATGACCTTCAAATTAAAGTGGTCTTTCAAAGTGCAGAATCTAATTTGTACCAATTTGAGACACTTGAATTATGGTTTCAATTTCGCTACTTAACGAGACCAACGTTTTAGTTTTTTTTATAAATCATAATTCATAATTCTTTATTGCAACCATGGTAAAGATGTCAAATATAATTAATATTACTTATGTACATTGTCTCACATGGATGGATGGATAGATTGGTCACATCCATCAAAAAAATACTTTGCTCTCTTGTTACAGACTATTGATTTTATCTACGGAATATGAATGCACAGATATATAAATATGAATAGATACACGAAACATTGATACAATAACGTAGGTACCTAGTTAATAGATGTGACGTCAAACGACCTTATGGTTAATTTAATATTTTTATTAAATCACTTTATATCTCTTTTCCTGTAACTTATAACCCCCTATAAATAAACAATGAAAACGACAATATGAACCCAACAATTCCAAGGACCATATTTCAATAAAACGAAATATTTCAGTGGCGTGTTCTTTCCGCTGCAGTGGCTACGCGAGCTGGACTTGTCAAACAATAAGCTGAATGGAGTGACTCTTGCACATTCTGTGGCGCCTCTGACGCGGCTACAGACTCTGAAGGCCAACCACAACCCCCTGGGGTCGCTGTGTGGCGGGGCTCGTAATACGTTTGTACGATGTAAGTTCTCAACCTTCTAAAGCATCTTGTCAGTCATCATTGGAATGGAATTGGCTTCCTGGTTTGCCTGGCAACAAAAACAACCTGCCTTATGAGTTTGAGTTTGATGAACCGTTTTGTTTGGAACTACTACAATGTAAATTGAGTGTGCTTTTTTCACAAGTTAAACTATGGGCCCGATTCGGATTTTGAAATAGACATCTGTTAGATATCTTTTAGACATCGCCAAGATACGATAACGATATGTTTAAGATCTAACCTGTCAAATTTGACATTTGCGCGATTCTGGAGATACTCTTGAACGATTTCCACAAGATATGGCTTAGAGATCCAATTCACATCTAATAGATATAGATATCTAATAGAGTTAGAACTCTATCTAACGTAAAAGTGACATTGGTTGCTCGAATTGCGCTGCAAAAGAGAACTAGTTGAAATCTAAACTATAACGTAGGTATCTAGAATGGATCTAGTACGTGTCGTCTCTTGTGAATATCTTGAAGTTCGAATACGGCAGCATGTCTTTTATACCAAATGTACTATTTTTTTGACAGTATACGCAAATTTGCCTCAGTCTTTGCGTCGTCTGGAATTACGAAGTACGCACGCGACTCGCATCTGCTATGATTGGACCTTCAACAACGAACTTATGCATATAGATCTCAGTTATAACGAAATAGGTGATCTAACGGTAAGTTTTCAAATTTTGTAAAGCAAACCTAGTTACCAACTTCTTCGGCGTAGCGAAAAGTTAAGTACTTACCCACCTACTTGTTTTTATTTTCATTAGCAACTTTGTAAGTAAGAAGTACCTATATCTTCTATCTTTGTTTCGTTACGATTTTGTTTTCAGTACCTAGGTAGGTAGGTACTCGAATGCCAATATGCTGCCTTCAAATATAATCCCAGCTTTCTACTACCTAGGTATCAAACAAATATTGATAACAATAATTTATCACGGCAACAGAATGGTAGTGTACATTTCATTTGTAAAGTGTCTGGTATGATGCGGGACGATACATTCTGCAAGTAGAGAATTTCATTAGAATAATGCTGCGCACCTACATACATCTACCTACTATTGCTAATCGAGTTGGCAAAAGCTTACCGACTTACGTTTCGTACCATAGTTGATCATTCATATACCTTAATGCAATGGCGTAAGGTTTACCAATGTCCAGTTAAGTGTATTGCTATAATATTAGAGCCCACGCTTTGTTTTGATACTGATAGGATCATGGGAGGGAATGAGGAAAATGCTAAGTAATATAATGTGTATAAAACTCGTATTGTTACTATTAATGCACCCAACTAAAGTAATAATTTAAATGTAAAAAAACATACTCGTAATTTCCTGCTAACCATGTAATAGGCGGAGTTTGTCCTAATATGTTGAATTAGTCCCAGCCGTTGAGATGTGCCAGTTTTAACTAAGTTTTGATTAAAATACTTATTTAAGTTTTAAATTTTACAAAATACAGCACGTAGAATTTTCGTAATACCTGTCAATCAAAATTATTACTTAATCTAAGTAAATAAGAGGAAGCGTCAAGCTAGAAAATGGAAAAATATAGCGCGCCGCCCGAAGTTTTCGGCGGTGCGGATTTCAACGTTTTACCAAGTTTTTTTTTTTTATTTATCCTTCAAAATATGAACCCTGCTGATATATTTGCTGCGTTAAGCAAACCATAACCAAAAAAGAAAGTATTGATTTAAAAAAAACGCTTTCACCTTCGGTATTTTTAAATATAATCATATACTTACCGATAAATTAGGTATAAATGAAAGTCCATCATTTTAATAGTTAGTAGGAGTAAGACGAAAAAGTTTAAATTATTTATATACAGGATGTTTCCTGCAACAGGAGCAATAAATTAAACTGTAGGCTGTACTGTACTCCTCAAACTGACCAACATTTGTTCAGCAACTTTTGAAAATAACTCATGTTTTGATTTTTTTTACACTAGTTTTTTATTTTGTTATTTTCAAAGCGTGACACGCAACGTCAAACACACTGATGTCAGCGTACATTGAAGGCAATATTTATTTTGTATAAAAAAGAGGAAGTTAAAGGATTCATATTTTTTTAAAGTGGCTGAACAAATGTTGGTCAGTTTGAGGAGTACAGCCTTTAGTTTAATTTATTGCTCCTGTTACAGGAAGCACCCTGTATAATATATCTTTAATTCAGCCTCTATTAGTTAGGAACTGGGATCACGTAGGTATATATTGAATATTTTTTGTAAATTAGCAAAACTAAAAGCCTGAGCACACCGACAAAATCTCTCGAGTAAATCAATATTTGATAATTTGCAGTACGATGAACTGGAAATGAAGAGAAACTTGCACAAGACGGCCGGCGAGCCGGTCTGGCTGAACCTGAGCAACAACTTGTTGCGCGTTATCGAAGTGTTACCCAGTGACGTCAAGCAATGCATAGAAGACGCATCTTCAACACCCAGCGATACCGATGTTCTTGCGGTAAGTTAAGGTTTTAAGTAACAAAAAAAGGTCGAACCTTTTTTTGCTTGATTAAAGCATGAAACTTGGCACAGTTGTTCCTTATATCAAAATAAGCCGATTAAGATCGGTAGCCCGAGGGACCCCCCGCTTAAGCCCGAGAGGGGGGGGGATCAAGTAGCGCCCCGCCCGGCTTCATTCTAAAAATTCTAACAGGCCCCGTTTAGCTAATAGGTCATATTTGGTATCAATTTCGGATAAATAAATAACGTAGAATTCATTTCTGGTATAAAAAATTGCAATTTGTTGAAAAATTTAAAAAAAAAACACAAAAAATCTAATTTTTCAAGTGTAATTTTTGTTTTTTATTTATTGCCAAAATTAAACTGCTTGGTTTTTCTACATACAAAAAATATGACAATAAAGCCTATTTAATGCAGATTTTAAAAACATAACTTTTACTAACCTTTATGAAAAAGAAATTGCATTAAAAAAACATATATCGTCCCGCGCCGGTGAATATCTTGTTACCGACATAGGCATCGATATAGACAACATCCGAAGTACACACTCTGGAGACCGACTAAATGTGTTGTTTATTATTGTAGATCATATATTAAAGATAGAAAGGCGTACATCATATTTGATTAGAAAAAAAATGTGTCGTTCAGTGAAAAAAGGGACCTTGGAAAAATTTATCATAGAGCCTCTCTTTTGTATAGAAGCATAGTTAATTCCAACTACTCCATGGACTCCATGGTCCCTGTTCTCAATGAATAAGAAGTAAACTGTAAGTATTATTTAATCTACTTACTTATTACATTATAGAATAATTTGCCAGTAACTGGCCGCTTTAATAACTAGCCGCTCTAAACTAAAAATGAATTCTATTCACCTATAAACAGAATTCATTTTAGTATAAGGTTCCAAAAACTGGCCAGCTTTCAATAACTGGCCACTGGCTAGCCTAAAATGAATTTTTGGTTTTGGGTGGCCAGTTACTAAAAGTGGCCAGTTACTGGCGAATTACCCTACCACACTTTAATTTTGCGTCTTGTGTCGTAATACAGTTCCTTCCCCAGACACATAAATGCGTACATTTCATCATTCATGTAGTTGCATCGCGTTTTTTATTCCGGTTTGCATTTACTTCTGGTCAGTTCCAACCATATTCTGACCAAAGCAGGTGTCAGACCAGTGTCGAACCCGTCGTCTGCTTCTTGCTTCCATTCCCAAGAAGTCTGACGGACTGAGCAAGTTTGACGACGAACTAACGTCTGAATTGAACCTAAACATCAACCCCTCGGTACACTGCGCGTAATAGGGCATTTATATGGCTCCCTTTTGTTAGAAGTAGGTATACATTATGGAATTTAATAATAAAATAACTTAGCAGTGACTTAATCTCATAGAACAGGTATAACATTATACAACTCTTCATTTCAATATCCCGGTGTAACTTGCCTTCTTCAATATTGCACTTATTACCGATCATATAATAACATTTTAGTATTTTAGGGGAATGCTTTTAGCCACTGCTATTGCTCCATCTTGTAAGGGCTTGAATCCTTGTAGTGGTTTGGTTGAACTCTGAACAGATTCCATGCTTCGAATTCACTTTTTCTCCCCTTTCCACTGAATGCTCGAAACAGGGCTAAGACTTCCGCTCTTTTAGGGTAAATAAAAGATAGTTTACTTAGCTTATAGAATAGATAATTTTATTAGCTTAAAATATAATTCCCTGACCTGGATGCAATGGTGTGTCATGTGATATAATTGTGTTTTCCACTGTGTCAACGTGAGCCCACAATTCCTGTAGTTGGGGAAATATTCGTACGCATGAATCTAGTCTAGCTGCTATGACTACGTTCGTGTCTACTGTGCGTATCAATACCTTGCAATGACTGTTTTACAGCATCTGCAACTAGGGCCATCATATTAAATGAATCGGACTTTTCATGGTTCTTGGAGTATTCGGAATCTCACGAGGAACATTACTTGTGACATGTTTCTCTACACAATTTCGCGATGGCATAAATAAGGACTTTTAACTCTTCGAAGTTTTGTCAACACAGTGTCTCAAAATGATTTACCTAGTGGTAAAAAAATGAGTTTCACTAAAAGATCAGTGGTTATAAGTGAAGCTTACCGTCATGGTAAATTAAACTCTAATTTATTTCTATCGGGCCCTGAAAAACCAGGAGTCGTACTCGTATTCCAAGCATTCTCTCGATCGACCTTGTAATACTGTAAGCTCAATAAGACTTGTGATGTGGGTACTACGTGATATATATCATATATATTTGATACATACACTCAAAACATCCATAGGTAATTCAGGAACAAGTATTCACGCTAAACAGACAAATAAATGCCTTCTAGAATTTGAACCCGGGTTCCCCATTCAATATAAGGTGTATAAAAGTGAGATCTAAGCATGGACCCTTTTTAGCCTGGCCGATACAAGGATTCAAGCTCCTACAGGATGGAGCAATAGCAGTAAATAAATAGCATTCGCCAAAACTTTATTATACCTTTATATGATGATAGGTGAAATAACCTTGTAAAGCAAAGTAAAGTGATACTTACAGATAAAGCCGTTGCAAAATAATTAAAAAATGCCCGAAATAATTCTTTACATGAATCGACTACTGAAATAGAAGCAGCCTTATCAGGATAGGATTATATGTTTGGGGTCAGACTTTAGTTCCTCTTTAAACTTGCTCAGTCCGTCTTCTTCGGAATGAAAGCAAGGAGCAGACGACTGTTTCCAAACTGTTCTGACAACCCTGCTGTGGCCAGAATATGGTTGAAGTTGAAACTGACATATATACGTGAATGACGAAATTTACTCATTCATGTGTCGGGGGAAGGAACTGTATTAATACACAAGACGCAAAATTTAAGTGTGGTATAATGTAATAAGCAAGTATTCTTTAATACTTACAGTTTACTTCTTATTAATTGAGAACAGGGACCATGGAGTCCATGGAGTGGTTGGCATTAACTAAATACGAGTATGCTTCTATACAAACACGAGGCTGGCTGTGATAATTTTTTTAAGGTCCCTTTTTCACTGAACGACACATTAAAAAAAATTGTACGCTTTTCTATCTTTATAATAGAATCTACAACAATAAACAATACATTTAATCGGTCTCCAGAGTGTGCACTTCGGATGTTGTCTATATCAATGCCGATGTCGGTAAAAAGATATTCACCGGCGCGAGACGATATAAGTTTTTTTTATGCAATTTCCTTTTAATAAAGGTTAGTAAAAGTTATGTTTTTAAAATCTGCATTAAATAGGCTTTATTGTCATATTTTTTGTATGTAGAAAAACTAAGCAGTTTAATTTTGACAATAAATAAAAAACAAAAATTACACTTGAAAAATTAGATTTTTTGTGTTTTTTTATTTTTTTTTTCAACAAATTGCAATTTTTTATACCAGAAATGAATTCTACGTTATTTATTTATCCGAAATTGATACCAACTATGACCTATTAGCTAAACGGGACCTGTTAGAATTTTTAGAATGAAGCCGGGCGGGGCGCTACTTGACCCCCCCCCCCTCTCGGGCTTAAGCGGGGGGTCCCTCGGGCTACCGATCTTAATCGGCTTATTTTGATATAAGGAACAACTGTGCCAAGTTTCATGCTTTAATCAAGCAAAAAAAGGTCATTTCACTTAACACCCTCACTATGTACTTAAAATCATGCTTTAGGACCATTGAACTCTTATAAATACCTACATAGAACATCAATCAGAGTCTGTGCGTCTATGATATTTTATGTATGCCAATGTTTAACACTAAAATAAGGGGACATCCATTATTTGCGTGCAGTGTTTTTGAGCTAAAATGTGGCTTTACCTGTTACAGCGAGCACCAGTGCAGTTAAAACTGAACGCACTGACGTGCGATTGCGGCGCTTACTGGCTGCGTGAGTCTCTGCGTGTCTGCTCAATGTTGGAGCTCGAAGACGACGTCCCATGCGAATCGGTGCCTGTGCCCGCACGCGCCACGCTACTCGCTCACGGACCTGATGAAATTCTCTGCCCGTATGACGGCTTCTGTTTGCCAGGTAGGGTCTTTATTACGTGTAACGTGTAACCAAATCACTATGAAAGCCCTGATCGTACCGTTTGATCCGGTACCCATGCCCGCACACGCCTCGCTACTCGCTTTTAATTTTTAAAGAAACAGCGGTGCGGCGCTAGCATGAATGCTTCTGTTTACCAGATATAATCTTCATTGCGCGTACCGAAACTCTACGTGATTCATCAATGTTAGAGCTAAATCGGAAACTTGAAGACATACTTGAAATAACACAAACATTAAAATATATCCAAAAAAAATGTTAATTTGTTTTCTATTACTTAAACACTACTACACTTTCACTACTTAGTGAATTAGAACTGTTGAATGAAGACACCAATAGAATGGCATTTTAGACTGTTTTCCGATTGAAATGTTCCACAGAGTGTTCGTGCGAAAAACGTCCACGCGACAACGCGACGGTAGTTAGGTGCGCGAGCGCGTTGCCACAGGCGCCTCGCTGGCCGCCGGCAGTACCAGACTTCCCGCTGGCGCTGCACGTGGCACCCGGTATACTAGACGCCGTGCCACGCCTCGCACTCGTCGAGCTCCATGCACCCAATAACAACATCTCCAACATTGACGAAGCGGACATACCTGAAACCCTGCGCGTTAGTACACATTCGAATATGTATTCATTTATTAGGTAACTTTGTATTTAAGAGGATAGTGGACTATCACTTCCCCATGTGAAATGTAGTCCGCTATGAAAAATGATTTTATATTGAATTAAATACTTGTTTGGAAAATATATTATTATTAGAAATCGCTTGATTCGATGATCCAACTGCGTAGTTAAAAGTTAATGAATGAAGATAATACGTTTTCGAGATTAGCGTAGGTAGTTTACTTCGTTAATGGTCAACGTCTTTTGAGCAGCGGTGTGGACGAACCTTTAAATTCCATAACAATAATTGCGTTTCTGCCTGTAGTAAGGCTCTATTTAATTTTTTGCAGGTATTAGACGTGCGTAATAACAGTATCGCACACATCACACTAGCCGCAGCTCAATTACTTGGTGGTGAACATGCTACAGGGAAGAACCGATCTGTGTTCCTCGCCGGAAACCAGTTAACATGCAATTGTGCTGATGCACCTGCGTTTAGCCTCCTGAAACGAGTGGTATGTAAAGAAAATAAATCATCCACTACTTACTGAGTCATTCCCAATTTGATACTATGTCTATTAACATACAAGAATCACCTAAATATAAGAGTTACTAAAATGTAACATGGATGTATCCTTGTCCACAGGTACTTGATTGGGATACAACACAGTGCGTGGATAAGAGTTATGTTTCTTTGAAAACGAAAAACGAGCTGTGTGCCAGTCTTCTGCTGCCGATACTGTTTGGTGTAGCAGTCCCGTTATTGACGTTGGTAGTGGCCGGTTTAATACTGCAACGTCTGTTGCCACGACTCAAGCAACTATTGTTTAAACGTAACCTATGCCTCCGCTGGATTCTCAGTGCTAACGACAAAGTTAACGACCCGGACAAGACGCATGATGTATTCCTGTCATATGCCTATGATGATCTTGAAAGGCTTAATGAACTAAAGAGTGGATTGGAGAAACTCGGGTACTCTACAATAGAACACTGTCGTGATTGGCAACCTGGGGACGCTGTGATGGAACAGATTGCCCGCTCGGTGCTGTGTGCTCGCCGCACACTTTTGCTAGTTTCAGATAACTACGCCAAGTCTAAGTGGGCGCTGGAAGAGTTCCACGCTGCCCACGCGCATGCGATGGAGCGCCGAACAGCACGGGTGCTGATAGTCCGTTGCGGTTTGAATAAACCTGAAGTACTGCCTTCGGATCTGCAGCTTTACCTCTTTAATAATACATACCTGGCTTGGGAAGACCCTAAATTTTGGTATAAGCTGTACCGCGTCATGCCTCCTCTGCGTGAAGACTCCAAATCTATGCAATTAATGCTTAATAATATAAATCCTCCAACTGTATTTTTGAAAGAAGATATAAAAACAAATGCTTCATTTCCACAGAAGAAACCGTTTGAACATCAGTTAGTAATCGTTCGACAGCCTGATACTGTCCCCTGCGCCTGTTGAGAATAAAAGTTATTACGTAGGTAACTCGAAAAGCGACGAGTACCTATATTAGTTAGCCTCTATTAGTTAGGAACTGGGATCACGTAGGTATATATTGAATATTTTTTGTAAATTAGCAAAACTAAAAGCCTGAGCACACCGACAAAATCTCTCGAGTAAATCAATATTTGATAATTTGCAGTACGATGAACTGGAAATGAAGAGAAACTTGCACAAGACGGCCGGCGAGCCGGTCTGGCTGAACCTGAGCAACAACTTGTTGCGCGTTATCGAAGTGTTACCCAGTGACGTCAAGCAATGCATAGAAGACGCATCTTCAACACCCAGCGATACCGATGTTCTTGCGGTAAGTTAAGGTTTTAAGTAACAAAAAAAGGTCGAACCTTTTTTTGCTTGATTAAAGCATGAAACTTGGCACAGTTGTTCCTTATATCAAAATAAGCCGATTAAGATCGGTAGCCCGAGGGACCCCCCGCTTAAGCCCGAGAGGGGGGGGGATCAAGTAGCGCCCCGCCCGGCTTCATTCTAAAAATTCTAACAGGCCCCGTTTAGCTAATAGGTCATATTTGGTATCAATTTCGGATAAATAAATAACGTAGAATTCATTTCTGGTATAAAAAATTGCAATTTGTTGAATTTTTTTAAAAAAAAACACAAAAAATCTAATTTTTCAAGTGTAATTTTTGTTTTTTATTTATTGCCAAAATTAAACTGCTTGGTTTTTCTACATACAAAAAATATGACAATAAAGCCTATTTAATGCAGATTTTAAAAACATAACTTTTACTAACCTTTATGAAAAAGAAATTGCATTAAAAAAACATATATCGTCCCGCGCCGGTGAATATCTTGTTACCGACATAGGCATCGATATAGACAACATCCGAAGTACACACTCTGGAGACCGACTAAATGTGTTGTTTATTATTGTAGATCATATATTAAAGATAGAAAGGCGTACATCATATTTGATTAGAAAAAAAATGTGTCGTTCAGTGAAAAAAGGGACCTTGGAAAAATTTATCATAGAGCCTCTCTTTTGTATAGAAGCATAGTTAATTCCAACTACTCCATGGACTCCATGGTCCCTGTTCTCAATGAATAAGAAGTAAACTGTAAGTATTATTTAATCTACTTACTTATTACATTATAGAATAATTTGCCAGTAACTGGCCGCTTTAATAACTAGCCGCTCTAAACTAAAAATGAATTCTATTCACCTATAAACAGAATTCATTTTAGTATAAGGTTCCAATAACTGGCCAGCTTTCAATAACTGGCCACTGGCTAGCCTAAAATGAATTTTTGGTTTTGGGTGGCCAGTTACTAAAAGTGGCCAGTTACTGGCGAATTACCCTACCACACTTTAATTTTGCGTCTTGTGTCGTAATACAGTTCCTTCCCCAGACACATAAATGCGTACATTTCATCATTCATGTAGTTGCATCGCCTTTTTTATTCCGGTTTGCATTTACTTCTGGTCAGTTCCAACCATATTCTGACCAAAGCAGGTGTCAGACCAGTGTCGAACCCGTCGTCTGCTTCTTGCTTCCATTCCCAAGAAGTCTGACGGACTGAGCAAGTTTGACGACGAACTAACGTCTGAATTGAACCTAAACATCAACCCCTCGGTACACTGCGCGTAATAGGGCATTTATATGGCTCCCTTTTGTTAGAAGTAGGTATACATTATGGAATTTAATAATAAAATAACTTAGCAGTGACTTAATCTCATAGAACAGGTATAACATTATACAACTCTTCATTTCAATATCCCGGTGTAACTTGCCTTCTTCAATATTGCACTTATTACCGATCATATAATAACATTTTAGTATTTTAGGGGAATGCTTTTAGCCACTGCTATTGCTCCATCTTGTAAGGGCTTGAATCCTTGTAGTGGTTTGGTTGAACTCTGAACAGATTCCATGCTTCGAATTCACTTTTTCTCCCCTTTCCACTGAATCTCTCTTTTAGGGTAAATAAAAGATAGTTTACTTAGCTTATAGAATAGATAATTTTATTAGCTTAAAATATAATTCCCTGACCTGGATGCAATGGTGTGTCATGTGATATAATTGTGTTTTCCACTGTGTCAACGTGAGCCCACAATTCCTGTAGTTGGGGAAATATTCGTACGCATGAATCTAGTCTAGCTGCTATGACTACGTTCGTGTCTACTGTGCGTATCAATACCTTGCAATGACTGTTTTACAGCATCTGCAACTAGGGCCATCATATTAAATGAATCGGACTTTTCATGGTTCTTGGAGTATTCGGAATCTCACGAGGAACATTACTTGTGACATGTTTCTCTACACAATTTCGCGATGGCATAAATAAGGACTTTTAACTCTTCGAAGTTTTGTCAACACAGTGTCTCAAAATGATTTACCTAGTGGTAAAAAAATGAGTTTCACTAAAAGATCAGTGGTTATAAGTGAAGCTTACCGTCATGGTAAATTAAACTCTAATTTATTTCTATCGGGCCCTGAAAAACCAGGAGTCGTACTCGTATTCCAAGCATTCTCTCGATCGACCTTGTAATACTGTAAGCTCAATAAGACTTGTGATGTGGGTACTACGTGATATATATCATATATATTTGATACATACACTCAAAACATCCATAGGTAATTCAGGAACAAGTATTCACGCTAAACAGACAAATAAATGCCTTCTAGAATTTGAACCCGGGTTCCCCATTCAATATAAGGTGTATAAAAGTGAGATCTAAGCATGGACCCTTTTTAGCCTGGCCGATACAAGGATTCAAGCTCCTACAGGATGGAGCAATAGCAGTAAATAAATAGCATTCGCCAAAACTTTATTATACCTTTATATGATGATAGGTGAAATAACCTTGTAAAGCAAAGTAAAGTGATACTTACAGATAAAGCCGTTGCAAAATAATTAAAAAATGCCCGAAATAATTCTTTACATGAATCGACTACTGAAATAGAAGCAGTCTTATCAGGATAGGATTATATGTTTGGGGTCAGACTTTAGTTGCTCTTTAAACTTGCTCAGTCCGTCTTCTTCGGAATGAAAGCAAGGAGCAGACGACTGTTTCCAAACTGTTCTGACAACCCTGCTGTGGCCAGAATATGGTTGAAGTTGAAACTGACATATATACGTGAATGACGAAATTTACCCATTCATGTGTCGGGGGAAGGAACTGTATTAATACACAAGACGCAAAATTTAAGTGTGGTATAATGTAATAAGCAAGTATTCTTTAATACTTACAGTTTACTTCTTATTAATTGAGAACAGGGACCATGGAGTCCATGGAGTGGTTGGCATTAACTAAATACGAGTATGCTTCTATACAAACACGAGGCTGGCTGTGATAATTTTTTTAAGGTCCCTTTTTCACTGAACGACACATTAAAAAAAATTGTACGCTTTTCTATCTTTATAATAGAATCTACAACAATAAACAATACATTTAATCGGTCTCCAGAGTGTGCACTTCGGATGTTGTCTATATCAATGCCGATGTCGGTAAAAAGATATTCACCGGCGCGAGACGATATAAGTTTTTTTTATGCAATTTCCTTTTAATAAAGGTTAGTAAAAGTTATGTTTTTAAAATCTGCATTAAATAGGCTTTATTGTCATATTTTTTGTATGTAGAAAAACTAAGCAGTTTAATTTTGACAATAAATAAAAAACAAAAATTACACTTGAAAAATTAGATTTTTTGTGTTTTTTTATTTTTTTTTCAACAAATTGCAATTTTTTATACCAGAAATGAATTCTACGTTATTTATTTATCCGAAATTGATACCAACTATGACCTATTAGCTAAACGGGACCTGTTAGAATTTTTAGAATGAAGCCGGGCGGGGCGCTACTTGACCCCCCCCCCCTCTCGGGCTTAAGCGGGGGGTCCCTCGGGCTACCGATCTTAATCGGCTTATTTTGATATAAGGAACAACTGTGCCAAGTTTCATGCTTTAATCAAGCAAAAAAAGGTCATTTCACTTAACACCCTCACTATGTACTTAAAATCATGCTTTAGGACCATTGAACTCTTATAAATACCTACATAGAACATCAATCAGAGTCTGTGCGTCTATGATATTTTATGTATGCCAATGTTTAACACTAAAATAAGGGGACATCCATTATTTGCGTGCAGTGTTTTTGAGCTAAAATGTGGCTTTACCTGTTACAGCGAGCACCAGTGCAGTTAAAACTGAACGCACTGACGTGCGATTGCGGCGCTTACTGGCTGCGTGAGTCTCTGCGTGTCTGCTCAATGTTGGAGCTCGAAGACGACGTCCCATGCGAATCGGTGCCTGTGCCCGCACGCGCCACGCTACTCGCTCACGGACCTGATGAAATTCTCTGCCCGTATGACGGCTTCTGTTTGCCAGGTAGGGTCTTTATTACGTGTAACGTGTAACCAAATCACTATGAAAGCCCTGATCGTACCGTTTGATCCGGTACCCATGCCCGCACACGCCTCGCTACTCGCTTTTAATTTTTAAAGAAACAGCGGTGCGGCGCTAGCATGAATGCTTCTGTTTACCAGATATAATCTTCATTGCGCGTACCGAAACTCTACGTGATTCATCAATGTTAGAGCTAAATCGGAAACTTGAAGACATACTTGAAATAACACAAACATTAAAATATATCCAAAAAAAATGTTAATTTGTTTTCTATTACTTAAACACTACTACACTTTCACTACTTAGTGAATTAGAACTGTTGAATGAAGACACCAATAGAATGGCATTTTAGACTGTTTTCCGATTGAAATGTTCCACAGAGTGTTCGTGCGAAAAACGTCCACGCGACAACGCGACGGTAGTTAGGTGCGCGAGCGCGTTGCCACAGGCGCCTCGCTGGCCGCCGGCAGTACCAGACTTCCCGCTGGCGCTGCACGTGGCACCCGGTATACTAGACGCCGTGCCACGCCTCGCACTCGTCGAGCTCCATGCACCCAATAACAACATCTCCAACATTGACGAAGCGGACATACCTGAAACCCTGCGCGTTAGTACACATTCGAATATGTATTCATTTATTAGGTAACTTTGTATTTAAGAGGATAGTGGACTATCACTTCCCCATGTGAAATGTAGTCCGCTATGAAAAATGATTTTATATTGAATTAAATACTTGTTTGGAAAATATATTATTATTAGAAATCGCTTGATTCGATGATCCAACTGCGTAGTTAAAAGTTAATGAATGAAGATAATACGTTTTCGAGATTAGCGTAGGTAGTTTACTTCGTTAATGGTCAACGTCTTTTGAGCAGCGGTGTGGACGAACCTTTAAATTCCATAACAATAATTGCGTTTCTGCCTGTAGTAAGGCTCTATTTAATTTTTTTCAGGTATTAGACGTGCGTAATAACAGTATCGCACACATCACACTAGCCGCAGCTCAATTACTTGGTGGTGAACATGCTACAGGGAAGAACCGATCTGTGTTCCTCGCCGGAAACCAGTTAACATGCAATTGTGCTGATGCACCTGCGTTTAGCCTCCTGAAACGAGTGGTATGTAAAGAAAATAAATCATCCACTACTTACTGAGTCATTCCCAATTTGATACTATGTCTATTAACATACAAGAATCACCTAAATATAAGAGTTACTAAAATGTAACATGGATGTATCCTTGTCCACAGGTACTTGATTGGGATACAACACAGTGCGTGGATAAGAGTTATGTTTCTTTGAAAACGAAAAACGAGCTGTGTGCCAGTCTTCTGCTGCCGATACTGTTTGGTGTAGCAGTCCCGTTATTGACGTTGGTAGTGGCCGGTTTAATACTGCAACGTCTGTTGCCACGACTCAAGCAACTATTGTTTAAACGTAACCTATGCCTCCGCTGGATTCTCAGTGCTAACGACAAAGTTAACGACCCGGACAAGACGCATGATGTATTCCTGTCATATGCCTATGATGATCTTGAAAGGCTTAATGAACTAAAGAGTGGATTGGAGAAACTCGGGTACTCTACAATAGAACACTGTCGTGATTGGCAACCTGGGGACGCTGTGATGGAACAGATTGCCCGCTCGGTGCTGTGTGCTCGCCGCACACTTTTGCTAGTTTCAGATAACTACGCCAAGTCTAAGTGGGCGCTGGAAGAGTTCCACGCTGCCCACGCGCATGCGATGGAGCGCCGAACAGCACGGGTGCTGATAGTCCGTTGCGGTTTGAATAAACCTGAAGTACTGCCTTCGGATCTGCAGCTTTACCTCTTTAATAATACATACCTGGCTTGGGAAGACCCTAAATTTTGGTATAAGCTGTACCGCGTCATGCCTCCTCTGCGTGAAGACTCCAAATCTATGCAATTAATGCTTAATAATATAAATCCTCCAACTGTATTTTTGAAAGAAGATATAAAAACAAATGCTTCATTTCCACAGAAGAAACCGTTTGAACATCAGTTAGTAATCGTTCGACAGCCTGATACTGTCCCCTGCGCCTGTTGAGAATAAAAGTTATTACGTAGGTAACTCGAAAAGCGACGAGTACCTATATGCGTAATAAGATAGATCGGCGCATGTAACTGAACCGATGAGACTACATTAGATACCTAGCCTTGATTACCCAGAATTAACATGAATTTACTGCATTATAAACGACAATGATCGGGTAATTCTAGTAAATTGTGAGAATTCTTTGACAACAAGTGATTGGCGACTCTACATATCGCCAGCGAATTTGTTTTTTTTTTTATGGTTATTAAACATTTTTTAAATATTATGTTTTTTTTTTATCCAAACTTATTTCCGACGCGTGAATATTTTCAGGACAATTAGTCACGTAGCATACGAGTATCTAAAAAAATCTCTGATATGCGAATTACATACTTTATTACTTAATGAAAAATATACCTACCTCATACATTGAGATCTGTGTTGCTCTGACTACAAGTTACATATTCCTTTAACTCTAATACGGTGCGCTGTGGCTTAACCTGATTGGTGACATTGTACATTATAATCAGTATTGTTGCAAGGTCTGTAGGGGCTAGTCGCTGCCGCTCTGTTAAGTGAAACCGCAAACAAACTATATTAAACGCGACCTTAACAGGAAAATGTGCAATTTAGTATTGTATATGTCTATACAACTATAATAATTATCGAATTTAACTTATTCATATAATGTGACACTATAAAAAATGTGATTATTATCGATGCCATGTTTATATGCATATATTTGATCTGCGTGCATAGGGATGAAATACTTATGGAAGAAGCTGCTAGTACAGGTAGCGATGCTAGTATGCTTGGTAACAACGTCTGAATCGGAAGCTGTGCTGATACACCCAAAGTGCAAAACTGCCGCCAACTGCCGAGAACAAGCAAATCAATCTGGGACTAAATATTATTACGATGTAAAAGGATCAATAGGACAGAACGGTAAGAAGGAGGGTCAAGTATTCTCACCGAACCCGTTCGGTTGCAACTTTGTTGCAGCACGACATTTGTGGCTTTCCATAGAGAAGGGTCCTCATGCTTCATGTGCAATAAGGAGCATCAGAATTTCTAATGGAATTTCGGGTAAAATGGTACTTATTGCACTTGCAGCATAAGGACCCTTCTATAATGGAAGGCCACATTTTAGTAGCCGACCGGGCTGTTGCCTATATCAGACGGGTCTGATGCTCCTTATTGCACATGAAGCATGAGGACCCTTCTCTATGGAAAGCCACAAATGTCGTGCTGCAACAAAGTTTGTATTGCTACAATTATTTATTTATTTTATTTGGAGATCCAACTTTTGTGACATTAACAACCAACTTACTATTGTACTAGTACACAACTTATTATTGTATTGTACATATTAGTTAAACTTGTTATCAACTTATTATGGGGCTATCCCAAGGCTGGCAAAAATATTTCTTCTTAGGGAATGCTCCCGGTACTGAGTTTGTATCACGAGAACCGGGAATTTCCCGGTTCCGGTACTGTATTTGTATAGAAAACCAGTACCGGGAGCACTCCCTAATTTCTTCCCTATAAAACACCTATTTTTGGTTCCGTACCCGACGAGTGACAATCAGAGTCAATTGAATTTGTAATAGGTGTATAGTACTATGATTAAACTATCCGTCAATGTGTCAAGAACCGTTGTAGGTAGACATATGATTTTATTATGATATTACCACTTTAAGACCTCCCAAAAATATTTGTGAAAAATATGTTTCTTCTCAATCAGACCCAAAAAGTGGCGCTTATTTGCTTGTATGGTTTTTTATGTTGCTTTTGAGTATTGAGTGATGGTAAAAAAAATTACTGGCTTTTCTAATAGGGCTCATTTAGACGGCGCGCGAACTCGTATAATACGATTTTAGTTACATTGCGGAGGTTACATCAATTCAGCCGACCGATTAAATGAGCCATTAATGTATTTTCTTAATTAGGTAGCTAGGTACTCAAAAATGCGCGAGAGAATTTTCTCACCTAGCTAGATCGATTTTTTGCCCCCCAAAACCCCCATATATAGCAAATTTCATCGAAATCTTAGAGCCGTTTCCGAGATCCCCAAAATATATATATAAATAAATATAAAAGAATTGCTCGTTTAAAGGTATTAGACA
Organism: Cydia amplana; assembly: GCF_948474715.1. NCBI lineage: Eukaryota > Metazoa > Arthropoda > Insecta > Lepidoptera > Tortricidae > Cydia > Cydia amplana. The sequence goes on along the minus strand of NC_086070.1, from coordinate 10,605,927 downwards.
GATTAGAGATTAGATAATATCACATTATCATAAATTGTTCGGTAATGTTTTCAGCCAAGCAGCAAGTAAAAGTGGAATGGGAAATGGAGAAGAAGGCATTGTCGATATGTTGCAACTGCCGTCCTGGTAGTCACGGGCTGGCAGTCGATGATACTGCTTTGCCGGCAATGCCGAGGCCCACAGTCATAAAATCCTTAGAATTTGTCGGCTGTTTGGTTCCCAACGTCTCATACAACGATGCAATAAAAGCACTTAACATTACATTCTCATGCAATGATTGTGACCTTAAATTGTTTGCGTTACCTGCGGAACCACGCCTAGAAGGCTACCATCTGAAAGGACTGGTATTAAATAAGCTTACAATTACTGGTTTGTCGGAAAATTCAGCCACGCGCCCTAAGAAGGATTTTCTAAATGAATTGAAAGAATTGAAAAATTTAGAGCTTAAAGATGGCGTGGAACTTGAGGAGGAGATTCAAACACTTCTACCAAAATCACTTGAAGCACTATTGCTGTTTAACACTCATCTGCTGCTGCCGCCGCCTGTAAATGCAACGGAAAAACACAACCAAAGTCACTGGCTGCAACGGCTGCCCTCTTTGAAATATCTTAGAATAGCGGAAAAAAACACTAAACTACTGAAAAGACCGGTGGTACTACCGCCACTGGCCTATTTTCCCAAACTAAATACCTTGTTATTGATGGATATTTTACTAGCACCAATTCCTGATAATGTAAAATGGCTGAAAGACTCGAATCTGCGAAATCTCATGATTATGGATTGTGGACTAGAAAAGATACCGCATGATTTCTTCGAAGGTGCCAATATAACTAGAATTTACCTTAAGAACACAACATTGGGATCTTTGCCAGAGTAAGTTGCTATATATGAAATGATGTCCTTAAAACTTCGTTTGCACTACTACA